>NC_142869.1:55510000-55810000 GCF_051225735.1 Oryctolagus cuniculus | reverse complement strand
TGATTTAAATTACTGTAAAAATGGTTGTGCTACAAAATAAATGTACTTAGTTTAAGCTGGATTTACACTTAAAATGATTACGTTTCATGTTATACATGTATTTTGTCACAATGAAGAAGACCTATAAAATAACAAATCTATTGCCTTGCTGTAAATACAATGCTTCTAGCCTTGTGTGAATGTATTTCACCTCACTTTGTTACAAACATAATTTAAAGTACCTAAATTCCATTGTTCTCATAATTACACACGTGCATATCTGCATGGGAGGCATATGATGAGTTCTGTATTTTTTTTCTTAGTACCAGCAGTGATTTTTACAGACGTCATCTGCCAACTTGGATCACTTACAATCTGGAGAAGACACACATTTTCCTAAACTGTGAATTATTCATAACGTAGGTTCCAGGTTGTAACTAAAACCTGGAGCTTCATCTGTACTATATGACTTCTATGATACTATAGTAGATCTTCTGCCTTCTATGAAAGATGGATATGCATTTTTATTTTCTAAACTTCTAATCACTTATTTCCCATTTGTTTTAATTATGAAACATTCTTCATGAAAGCTGGTTATCAGTCCAAACTGATTTCTGCATAGTTTTGATATTTATAACAAAAAAACATAGCAACTGATTGATTAAGTAATTCTGCATTACAGAGTGTATTTTGAAAATAGATCATTTTGGTGAAAGAGGATGGATGGGTGTCATGCAAACTGCTTCTGCAGATTGAATTCCAATATTATATCAGCAGTAAGTGATTGCTTGTCAATGATGGACACGTTCTCTTACTGCCTCCAGGCATTTAAATAAGCAGGATACTTTTGTTATACATAAAAGGCACTTCTGGTATTACATAAATAATTAACACTTGCTGAACTATATCAGAAATTTTAAATTCAGGAGCACCCAAATGAAAATCTCAAGGATCAGATTGTGGGGCTCTGAGAGTACAGAAATAATAATAAATAAATATGTTTTTTTCTCTAACAACCATCAGTTCCAATAATATAGTGTGTGAGTAACATTATGTTAAAATTTATGCCAACATTTATAAAGCATTAGTGATTAGGTTCTAAAATTCATTAAGCACTTTATTATTTCTTACCTACCTATGTTTTCTTCACAGAGTCATATATGTTAAATTTATTGGAAAATTGAAGTCAACATGAAACTTTCAGATAATTGTATAGAGGTGGGTATCTGGTGCAGAAGTTAAGATGCCACTTGGGCTGTCCCAATCTCATTGGGCTGAGTTTAATTCTCAGATTTTCTCTTGATTCTAGTGTTCTACTAAGGAGCACCCTGGGAGGCAACAAATGATGACTCAAGCAGTTGGGTCCCTGCCCACCCATGTAGAAGACTGGACCGAGTTCCAGATTCCTTCCTTTAGCCTCACCCTGCTCCAGCTCTTGCAGGCATTTGGGGAGTAAACCAGCACGTGGAAGGTGTCTCCCTGTCAGACTGGTTCTCTCTGTGCACCTTTCAAATAAATAAATAAATAAATAAAACTTTAAATTAATAATTACATAATGTAATATTTTACACCCATATTGATAAAGAGCAGACAGGACCTACAGCTATGTTATTAAAATAATCTAGATAAATTTTTTTTGTTCATTACACAAAGATGAATACTCCTAGAGTTTAACTAAATTGTTTTTCATAATGAACAAAGAATATAAGTGGTGGAAATAGATATAGATAAGTAAGACAAAAAGTAAAATTTTAAGTTGGACAGATTTCAGAAATCTTGTTTCCATTTCTTTTTATCTCTTATGGTACAAGGTTCACTGGAACAAATCATTTTATGTTAGGTTATTTATTACCTGTCCATCAATTAATAGGATTGATCCATCAATTTATTTTGAGCAGTAATTCTAATAATTTCATGAAAATTTTCTTTGGGATTTTAATAAAAGCTTTACATGTAATTTATTGGTTTTTTTAAATTTTATGCATTTAAATACTTACAGATACTTACAAGTAGCTTTGATGATTTCTTGATAAATAATTATTAAAGGGCAGACTGATCTTTTAATTCTTACAATCTCCTAGCATCAGTTCTTGTGTATTTTGTGTACAAATTGTTATATTTCCAGCACTGTGAATTCAGTTAAAATATCTGTCTAATACATTTAAAAATCCTGTCCTTCCATTTAACACTGTATTAAAGATTACGTAAAATTATTGAGATAATTTATTCTACTTGAATCTGTAAAGCCATTTTTAAGTAAAATATTTGTTCTAACATTAATAAACTTAGAAAATGATTATTCCTTATTCATATAAATGTATAGGTTTTACTATCTATTTTGCTATCTAGTATGAAGATGGCTGGAATAATTATTACTATATGTAAGGAGCTGGAGCTGTGGTGTAGTGTGTTAAGCCACTGCCTCCAGCACCAATATACCATATAGGCACTGGGTTGAGTCCTGGCTGCCTCACTTCTGATCAACCTTCATGCTATTGTGCCTGGGAAAGCAACAGAGGATGGCCCAAGTGCTTGGGCCCCTGCACCCATGTGGGAGACCTGAAGGAATCTCCTGGCTCCTGGTTTCAGCCCTGACTATTGTGATCATTTCAGTAGTGAACCAGCGGATGGAAAATGGAACTCTGCTCTCTGTCTCTCCCTTTCTCTCTGTACCTCTGCCTTTCAAATAAATAAATCATTCTTTAAAAAAAATACTATGTGAAATTTGCATAGAAATAGAAAATTTTGCATTTTAAAAATCTGCAGTCAGCAAATAATTGATTAGGTTTATCTATTCATGCTATTGCCTTGATCGTTTTTGTGGTCATCACAAACCCAGAAATGGTCTATGTTTATGACTGAACAGGAAAGCTTAGCTCCTGGTTTCTGTTTCCACTTACTAGAATAGTGTATTTTGGTTTTTCTCTCTTTTTTAAAATATTTGTTTACTTGAAATGCAAAATAACAGAGAAGGTGACGGAGGGAGGGAGGGAGAGGGAGAGGGAGAAGGTGAGAGAGAGAGAGAATGAATCTTCATCTACATCTTCATCTACTTGTTCACTCCTCAAATGCCTATGTCAATCAAGGCCAGGCCAGGCCAAAGCCAGAAGCCAGCAATTCCATCTGCATCTTTGACATGGATGGCAGAAACTCCAGAACTTGAGTCATCATTCACGTGCCTCCAAGCACATTAGCAAGAAACTGGATTGGAAGCACAAAAGCAGGAATCCATCCCAGGCACTTGGGTTGCTGGCACTCCAGGTGGGAGCACCACAGTGTCTGCCCTAAATGTGTTTTAACAAGGATACAACTGAATAATTAAGCAATTAGTGCACCTTAGAAATATTTTATGGGAAAAATTTAATACTAGTAATTTATTTCTCTTTCCATCCTTCACATATTAACTTACAGAGATGAAATGTTCAAAATTAGAATAATGAAGATGATTATCAGTAGATTAGACATGGAAACCATGTGGACTGTCACATGTATGTGGTATATAAAATCAGAAAAAGAGGATTAACACCCATTACCAATAATTGCAGTTTTTCCTAGGTCATGTTACACTTTCTCAGATGGGTCTCTAAATCTAATTACTCCCAATACCTAATTTAGGTCCCACTGTAGAGAATAAACATACAGTTCTGTTCTGAAACAGAATACACCCTTTAAGATGGTTTTTAATGCTTCTCTGGAATGGTGCCAATACTAGAGTAGGCAAAATAGAAAATTCATTAATTATGCTCTGTTTACTATTTTATTTCTAACTCTAATCAATAAGATGAACTATTCTTACTACTCTCATTAGTAGATAAAGTGAATAAAAATAATCTTGGTATTAACTAGTATATAAAATTTCAATTTCATGCATTTCCAGGAAAGACAAATGTTGACTTTTGCTATTTAGAATGGAGATGAATTTATATGTGATTTAATTGTATAGCTGTCTAATTAATTTGACTGTGAGATGCTCTACTGTTACACAAAAAATACTTTTGTTACTTCAACATGTTGAATTTTTTAAAAAACAGGTTTATTTATTTATTTGAAAGTCAATGTTAGAGAGAGAGAGAGAGAGATAAAATGAGAAAGAGAGTGCTTCTATCCTTTGGTTCACTCCCCAGATGGCTGCAGTGGCCTGGGCTGAGCCAAGCCAAAGTCAAAAGCTAGGAGCTTCATCCAGATCTTCCACACTGGTGTAGGGGCCAGAACCCTTGGGCTATCTTCTACTGCTTTTCCCAGTCTTTTTTCAAGGAGCTAGATTGGAAGTGGAGCAGCCAGGACATAAACTCATGCCCATATGGGATGCTGGTGTCACAGGTGGTGGCTTTGTCTGCTATGCCACAGCACTGGCCCCAACACTTTGAATTTTTAGGGAAAACTTTCATATTAATGCTTTGTTTTTCCCTCACTGAATTATGTTGTGTGTCAGGAATCTTGCCTTAAAATCAGTTGCATCTACAATGTTCCCGCTCTGAACCCATCTGATAATTAGTATTGATTTAATATTGCTGGATATTCTTCAGTTTATGAGCACATGTATCATAAATTTACATGTATATTACACAAATATAATGTAAGAGGGAACTGTGATATTTAATTAATTTGTCGTTTGGTAGTATAGCCATTTTAATGATATTGAGTCTTCCAAACCATGAGCAAGGAATATGTTTCCATTTTTTGTGTGTTCTTCATGATTTCCTTCATCAATGTTTTATAATTTTCATTGTAGAAATGTTTCACTTTGTTGCGTAAATTTATTCAAATATTTGGTTTGATTGTGAATGGGATTTGTTTCTTGGTTTCTATTTCTTTGAATTCATTATTACCATATAAAAAAAGCTGTAGTTTTTTTGTATATTTGTATTGTAACTTATAGTAATTTTACCGAAATGGTTTATCAGTTTTAAAAGTTTTTGATGGAGTGTTTAGGTATTTTCATATACAATATCATGTCATCTGCAAATATGGATAGTTTGACTCCTCTTTTACAATTTTGATGCTCTTTATTTCTTTGTGCTCTGTAATTACTCTAACTAATACTTCCAGTACTATATTGAATAAGAGAAGTGAAACTGAACATCCTTGTCTTGTTCTAGATCTAAGGGAAAGTACTTTCAATCTTTCCAGGTTTATATGATATTGAGTTGGTTTGTCATACCTTTCTTTTATAATTTTCTTTTTTTTAACATTTATTTAATGAATATAAATTTCCAAAGTACAGCTTATGGATTACAATGGCTTCCCCCCCCCAACTTCCCTTCCACCCATAACCCTCCCCTTTCCCGCTCCCTCTCCCCTTCCATTCACATCAAGATTCATTTTCAATTCATTTATATACAGAAGATCAGTTTAGCATATATTCAGTAAAGATTTCAGCAGTTTGCACCCACATAGAAACACAAAATGAAAAATACTGTTTGAGTACTAGTTATAGCATTAAATCACAATATACAGCACATTAAGGACAGATCCTACATGAGGAGTAAGTGCACAGTGACTCCTGTTGTAGACTTAACAAATTGACACTCTTGTTTATGGCATCAGTAATCACCCTAGGCTCTTGTCATGAGTTTCCAAGGCTATGGAAGCCCCCTAGATCACCAACTCTGATCGTATTTAGACCAGGTCATAGTCAAACTGGAAGTTCTCTCCTCCCTTCGGAGATGACCCATTCTTTCCACTGGGATCTCACTCGCAGAGATCTTTCATTTAGGTTTTTTTTTTTTTTTTTTTTGCCAGAGTGTCTTGGCTTTCCATGCCTGAAATACTCTCATGGGCTTTTCAGCCAGATCTGCATGCCTTAAGGACTGATTCTAAGGCCAGAGTGCTGTTTAGGACATCTGCCATTCTATGAGTCTTCTGTGTATCTCACTTCCCATGTTGGATCGTTCTCAACCTTTTTTATTCCATCAGTTAGTATTTGCAGACACTAGTCTTGTTTATGTGATCCCTTTGGCACTTAGTCCTATCATTATGATCAATTGTGAACAGAAATTGATCACTGGGACTAGTGAGATGGCATTGGTACATGCCACCTTGATGGGATTGAATTGGAATCCCCTGGTATGTTTCTAACTCTACCGTTTGGGGCAAGTCAGCTTGAGCATGTCCCAAATTGCACATCTCTTCCCTCTCTTATTCCCACTCTTATATTTAATAGCGATCACTTTTCAGTTAAGTTTCAACACTTGAGAATAACTGTGTATTGATTACAGTATTCAACCAAAAGTATTAAGTAGAACAAACAAAAAAATATTAAGAGGGCTAACGTATTAAGTTGTTCATAAAGAGTCAGGGCAAGGGCTGACCAAGTCATCATTTCTCATAGTGTTCATTTCACTTTAACAGGTTTCCTTTTTGGTGCTCAGTTAGTTGTCACCTATCAGGGAGAACATATGATATTTGTCCTTTTAGGACTGGCTTATTTCACTCAGCATAATGTTTTCCAAATTCCTACAGGGATCACTTTTCAGTTAAAATTTAAACACCTAAGAATAATTGTGTGTTAATTACAGAGTTCAACCAATAGTACTAGAACAAAAAAAATACTAAAAAGGATAAAATATTACATTGTACATCAACAGTCAGGACAAGAGCTGATCAAGTCACTGTTTCTCATAGGGTCCATTTTACTTCAACAAGTTCCCCCTTTGGTGCTCAGTTAGTTGTCGCCGATCAGGGAGAACATATGATATTTTTCCCTTTGGGACTGGCTTAATTCACTCAGCATGATGTTTTCCAGATTCCTCCATCTTGTAGCAAATGACCGGGTATCATTGTTTTTGACTGCTGTATAGTATTCGATAGAGTACATGTCCCATAATTTCTTTATCCAGTCTACTGTTGATGGGCATTTGGGTTGGTTCCAGGTCTTAGCTATTGTGAATTGAGCTGCAATAAACATTAAGGTGCAGACAGCTTGTTTGTTTGCCAATTTCATTTCCTATTGGTAAATTCCAAGGAGTGGGATGGCTGGGTTGAATGGTAGGGTTATATTCAGGTTTCTGAGGAATCTCCAGACTGACTTCCATAGTGGCTTAACCAATTTGCATTCCCTCCAACAGTGGGTTAGTGTCCCTTTTTACCCACATCCCCTCCAGCATCTGTTGTTGGTAGATTTCTGCATATGAGCCATTCTAACTGGGGTGATGTGAAACCTCATTGTTCTTTTGATTTGCATTTCCCTGATTGCTAGTGATCTTGAACATTTTTCATGTGTCTGATGGCCATTTGGATTTCCTCTTTTGAAAAATGTCTATTGAGGTCTTTGGCCCATCTCTTAAGTGGGTTGTTTGTTTTGATCTTGTGGAGTTTCTTGATTTGTTTGTAGATTCTGGTTATCAACCCTTTATCTGTTGCATAGTTTGCAAATATTTTTTTCCCATTCTGTCGGTTGCCTCTTCACTTTCCTGACTGTTCCATTTGCAGTACAGAAACTTCTGAATTTGATGCAATCCCAAATGTTAATTTTGGCTTTGGCTGCATGTGCTTCTGGAGTATTTTCCAAGAAGTCTTTGCCAGTACCTATATCTTGCTGGGTTTTTCCACTGCTCTCTTATAATTTGATGGTATTAGGTCGTAGATTTAAGTCTTTAATCCATGTTGAGTGAATTTTTGTGTAAGGTGAAAGGTAGGGGTCTTGCTTCATGATTCTGCATGTAGAAATGCAATTTTCCCAGCACCATTTATTGAATAGACTGTCCTTACTCCAGGGATTGGTTTTGGATCCTTGATCAAATATGAGTTGGCTGTAGATGTTTTAATTGATTTCTGGTGTTTCAATTCTGTTCCATTGGTCTATCCATCTGTTTCTGTACCAGTACCATGCTGTTTTGATAACAACTGCCCTGTAGTATGTCCTGAAATCTGTATTGGGATGCCTCCGGCTTTGTTTTTGTTGTACAAGACTGCTTTAGCTATTCAAGGTCTCCTGTGTCTCCATATAAATTTCAGCACCATTTTTTCCAAATCTGAGAAGAAGGTCTTCGGTATCTTGATTGGTATCACATTGAATGTATAAATTGCTTTTGGAAGAATGGACATTTTGATGATATTGATTCTTCCAATCCATGAGCATGGAAGATTTTTCCATTTTTTGGTATCCTCTTCTATTTCTTTCTTTAAGGTTTTGTAATTTTCATCGTAGAGATCTTTAACGTCCTTGGTTAAGTTTATTCCAAGGTATTTGATTGTTTTTGTGGCTTGTGAATGGGATGGATCTTAGAAATTCTTCCTCAGCTGTGGCATTGCCTGTGTATACAAAGGCTGTTGATTTTTGTGCATTGATTTTATATCCTGCTACTTTTCCAAACTCTTCTATGAGTTCCAATAGTCTCTGTAGAGTTCTTTGGGTGCCCTACGTAAATAATTATATCATCTGTAAAGAGAGATAGTTTGAGTTATTCTTTCACAATTTGTATCCCTTTAATTTCTTTTTCTTGCCTGATGGCTCTGGCTAAAACTTCCAGAACTATATTGAATAGCAGTGGTGAGAGTGGGCATCCCTGTCTGGTACTAGATCTCAGTGGAAATGCTTACAACTTTTTAATAGGATGTTGGCCGTGGGTTTTTCATAAATTACTTTGATTGTATTGAGGAATGTTCCTTCCATACCCAGTTTGCTTAGAGCTTTCATCATAAAAGTTTGTTGCATTTTATCAAATGCTTTCTCGGCATCTATTGAGATAATCATTTGGTTTTTCTTCTGCAGTCTGTTAATGTGGTGTATCACGTTGATTGTTTTTCGCACATTGAAGTATCCCTGCATACCAGGGAGAAATCCCACTTGGTCTGGGTGGATGATCTTTCTGATGTGTCGTTGCATTCTATTGGCGAGAATTTTATTGAGGACTTTTGCATCTCTGTTCATCAGGGATATTGGTCTGTAATTCTCTTTCAATGCTGCATCATTTTCCGGCTTAGGAATTAAGGTGATGCTAGCTTCATAGAAAGAATTTGGGAGGATTCCTCCTTTTTCTGTTGTTCTGAATAGTTTGAGAAGAATTGGAGTTAGTTCTTCTTTAAATGTCTGGTAGAATTCAGCAGTGAATCCATCTGGTCCTGGGCGTTTCTTTGTTGGGAGGGTCTTTATTACTGTTTCAATTTCTGTCTCAGTTATGGGTCTGTTTAGGTTTTCTATGTCTTCCTGGTTCAATTTAGGTAGGTTGCATGTGTCCAGGAATATATCCATTTCTGATAGGTTTCCCTGTTTGCTGGCATACAGGTCCTTGTAGTAATTTCTGATGGCCTTTTTATTTCTGTGGTGTCTGTTGTTACGTTTCCTTTTTCATCTCTGATTTATTTTATTGATTTGGGTCTTTTCTCTTCTTTTTTTAGTTAGTTGGGCCAATGGAGTGTCAATTTTGTTTATTTTTTCAAAAAACCAGCTCCTCATTTGGCTGATCTTTTGTAATTTATTTTTGGATTCAATCCTGTTGATTTCTTCTCTGGTTTTAATTATTTCTCTTCTCCTACTAGATTTGGGTCTGGTTTGTTGCAGATGTTTTAGATCCTTGAGATTAATTGAAAGGTCATCTATTTGGTACCATTCTAATTTCTTGATGTAGGCACCTATTGATATAAACTTTCCTCTTAACACTGCTTTTGCTGTATCCCATAAATTTTTGTATGTTGTGTTGTTATCCTCATTTACTTCCAGAAAATTTTTGATTTCTCTTTTAATTTCTTCTATGATCCATTGTTCATTCAGGTGCGTGTTGTTCAATCTTCATGTGTTTACATATGCTCTAGGGATTCCTGAGTTGCTAATTTCCAACTTCATTCCTTTATGGTCTGAGAAGCTGCATCATATGATTCTAATTTTTTTGAATTTGCTGAGACTTGCTTTATGGCCTAGTATGTGGTCAGTCCTAGAGAAGGTTCCATGTACTGCTGAGAAGAATGTAAATGCTTTCTGTGTAGGAGGAAAAGTTCTGTAGATATCTGTTAGGTACATTTGGTCTGTAGTGTCGTTTACATCTACTGTCTCCTTGTTGATCTTCTGTCTTGTTGATCTGTCTATTTCTGAGAGTGGAGTATTGAAGTCCCCCAGTACTATTGTATTGGGGTCTAAGTCTCCCTTTAACTCCCTTAACAAATCTTAAATAAACTGGTGCCCTGAAATTAGGTGCATATACATTGATAATCGTTATATCTTCTTGTTGAATTGATCCCTTAATCATGATATAGTGCCCCTCTTTGTCTTTCCTAACAAATTTTTTTTTTTGACAGGCAGAATGGACTGTGAGAGAGAGAGAGACAGAGAGAAAGGTCTTCCTTTGCCATTGGTTCACCCTCCAATGGCCGCCGCGGCCAGTGCGCTGCGGCCGGCGTACCACACTGATCTGATGGCAGGAGCCAGGTACTTCTCCTGGTCTCCCATGGGGTGCAGGGCCCAAGTACTTGGGCCATCCTCCACTGCACTTCTGGCCACAGTAGAGAGCTGGCCTGGAAGAGAGGCAACCGGGACAGAATCCGGTGCCCCGACCGGGACTAGAACCCAGTGTGCCAGTGCCACAAGGTGGAGGATTAGCCTAGTGAGCCGCGGCGCTGGCCCTAACAATTTTTGTGGTAAAGTTTATGTTGTCCGATATTAAGATGGCTATTCCTGCTCTTTTTTCATTTCTGTTGGCATGGTATATCTTTTTCCAGCCTTTCACTTTCAGTCTGTATGTATCTGTTAGAAAGATGTGTTTCTTGTAAGCAGCAAATAGATGGGTTTTGTTCCTTAACCCAATCAGCCAATCAGTGTCTTTTAACTGGACAGTTCACCATTAACGTTCAATGTGACTATTGATAAGTAGTAACTTTGCCCTGCCATTTGCCAAAGATATTTTCTAATATATGATTTGAACTTCCTGTGATCTTTTGCTGTGAGGTTTCCTTCATTTACCTTCTTTCATATTGATGACCGTGTTTCTGTGTGTAACACAAATTTAAGCATCTTTTGCAGGGCTGGACGAGTGGCAACAAATTCTTTCAATTTCTGCTTGCTGTGAAAGGTCTTTATTTCACCTTCATTCACAAATGAGAGTTTTGCAGGATATAATATTCTGGGCTGGCGGTTTTTCTCCCTTAATACCTGGGCTATATCTCACCATTCCCTCCTAGCTTATATGGTTTCTGATGAGAAGTCTGCTGTGAGTCTAATTGGAGATCCTCTGAGAGTAATCTGACGTTTCTCTCTTGTACATTTTAGGATCTTTTCTTTATGTTTCACTGCAGTGAGTTTAATTACAACGTGTCATGGTGAGGATCTCTTTTGGTCATGTTTATTAGGGGTTCTATGAGCTTCCTGTACTAGGATGTCTCTGTCCTTCTCCAAACCTGGGAAATTTTCTGCTAGTATCTCACTAAAAAGGCTTTGTAATCCTTTCTCCCTCTCCATGCCTTCAGGAACTCCTAGAACCCAAATGTTGGGTTTTTTAATAGTATCCTGTAGATTCCTGACAATGTTTTTTAGATTTCTAATTTCCTCTTCTTTTCTTTGGTTTGACTGTATATTTTCCTATTCTCTGTCTTCTAATTCCAGTATTCTCTCTTCTGCTTTACCCATTCTGTTTTTAAGGCTCTCTAATGTGTTTGTCATTTGATCTATTGAATTCTTCATTTCATTATGATTTCTCGTCACTATCACAGTTTCATGTTCTACTAGTAGTTTCATTTCATTTTGATTCCTCCTTAATATTTCATTTTCGCGAGAGAGATTTTCTATCTTGTCCATTAAGGATTTCTGTAGTTCAAGAATTTGTTTTTGAGAACTTCTTAATGTTCTTATCAATTTTTTGAGATCTGCTTCTTGCATTACTTCTATCTCATCATCTTCATAATCTTGAATTGGGATGTCTTTTTCATTTGGGGGCGTCATAGTGTCTTCCTTGTTCTTGTTACCTTGATTTCTGTGTTTCTTGTTTGGCATATTGGAGATATTCTTTGGTTTCTTGTCTGTGGTGGTTTTTCTCATTATACTATGACTCTAGATTAAGTGGACTGTCTGCTTTTGATGGATCCTTAGAAGCTGTGATGGGTGTGTGCCAAAGGTGACTCACCCAGATTGTTCTCTCTTGCTCGCTCTCTCTCTCTTTTTTCTTTTTTTTTTGACTCAGTTGGGAACCAATTCCACACAGCTGAGTGGAATTGAGGGTAGTTGATGTATGAAATCTGGCCCCTGTGGTTATTTGTCTGCTTACCCCTGGGACCACACAAAGAGTTTATGCAGCCCTCAGTGTGGTCTCAAATTTCTCTGCAGTCTCTCACCGGGTTGCCAAGGTTACCTAGTTTGTGTTCTTGGTGAGTTCTCTGCCCCCCCCTCAGATTTTCACAGTGTTAGTTTGTTAGCTCCATACTTTCACTAGGTCTGAACCTCCTGTTATTTCTCCCTACCAGAGTCAGGTTTTTCTGCTTGGCTAATGGTGTGTGCCGCTTTACGTAAAATGGTGCCTGCTCTGTCTTGCTTGGCTTTGTAAGATGAGTGGAGAGAGAGGCTAATGTCCATGCCGGTTCCCCTTATTTATTCGTTTGTTTTCTCTCCTCCAGTCAGCCTGGTGAACTTTCCCCAGTGGGGCTTCAGGCCTCGTTCCCTGTAGGCTCTTTCTGCCTTTCCCTGCCAATGTCTTGGGTTACTAGGGTTTTTGTCTCACCTCCCTTCCAGTGCTGGCACACAGACTCTGCGGCTCGGCTCCGGCGGCTCGGCTCCCGCGGTTCGGCTTCCACACGGTGGGCAAACTTGCTCTCCCCATAGGTCCTCCGTGTCACATCCACTAGATACAGAAGAGTTTCCTCTGCAGTTTTTGCCTGAGCCTTTTCCTGAGGCTACAGTAACTCCACTTTTATTAAACTATCTTTTCCCGGACTATCAGTGCACGCCCTCACTATTCTGCCATCTTGGCTCTGCCTCTTTTAATTTTCAATTATGTTCCTTCTATACCTACTTTGTGGAGGATTTTTATTATGAAGTGTTGTTAAACTTTAACAGATGTTTTTTTCTGCATCTATTGAGATGACCATGTGGATTTCTTTCTTTGTTCTGTTGATATGATTTATAATGTTTATTGATTTGGGAATGTTCAACCACTCTTACATCTCTAGGATAAATCCCACTTGATCATGATGTGTGATCTTTGGATGGGGTTTTGGATTCAGTTTGCTAGTATTTTGTTGAGAATCTTTGCATCTATATTCATTAAGGATACAGGTCTGTTGTTTTCTTGTCATGTTTTGTATTTGCTCAGTTTTTTATAAAAGTGATGATAGTCTAACAAAAAGAGTTGGCAGAGTTCCAATCTGTTCAATATTTTGAAATAGTTTCAAAAGTATTGGAGCTAGTTTCTCTTTAAATGTTTTGTAGAATTCACTAGTAAAGCCCATCTTAAAAAAAGAAAAAAAATTTGCCTTATGCATTGTGATTTCAAACTTTTTTATATTAATTGTGCTTTAAATTGCATAAGTAGCAAGGGAACATTAGGGCTAGATTTGTTCTGTGAAGAGCTTCAAATTAATTTCTCAGCTAGATCCAGAACACAAGTATTGAGAACTATCAGTCATAGAATTCTTAATTCACCAGAATGATAGGGTAATGATGTGACCTTCAATTCCTAGGAGAGGTTAGAGGAATTAAAACAGAGGAAGGCAGGAAAAAAAAAAAAAGGATTTCCTTATTATTTATTTAATATATAATTTCTCATGTAGACGTGTCCCCGGCTCTAGGAACAAAATAATGAACACAAAGAGCCCCTGTTCCTACTTTGTGAAGCTAATTTTGCTGAATTAGGTAGATATGAATGGAAACAATTTCAAAAGCAAATCTAGCTTTGCACTTGTTACAAGAGCTCCATAAGAGATGAGCTTTGTGTAATTAGAGTTTATAATAGGATTTACTGTAGTGGAGAGATCATAAAATTCTTTTGAAGATGCACTTTAGATAATAGCAGAAGGACGAGTAGGAGTTAATTTCAGGTGGAGTAGAACATGGATGAAGAGAAGAGATGGATCAGATATGGTATCACTGAAAACTTCCCATCCATACTAACCAGATATGCAAAACCATTTGCAAATGACAATACAGAGCCTTACTTTTTCCCCTGTAAACTATGCAACCATTCTGGGTGTTTAGGTCCTGCATATGAAACAGTTATATTTTTAAAAGATCATTCTGATTAGAGAAAGAATAAAAAGTAGCCAAAGATTATATGTGCTATTTATATAAAAGGCTGTTACAGTAGACCAGACTTTAAATGAGGACAGTTTGGACTCAAATAATAATGTTTGAGATGGAGGAAAGATGATGAGTTCAGAGGAATCTTCTGAGTAAAAATTGGAGACAAAAATTGGGAAAGATGTCAAGGATGATTTTTAATAGTACTAAATTGAGGTTAATGATCTGTAAGTTTTTGATTTTGGCTTTTTGATAGTTTTTTTTTTTATCATAGCATTCAAAAGTAGCTAAAGCAATAAATTATTCAGAAGGATCCAGGAAGAGTTTACAAATACTTGATATCATCTCATATTTTTGCACACATCACTCAAGTAGATTTTGATGAAGGAGTTTAACTTATAATATCCAGTGGGAGAGTAGAATAAAAACACTAGATTGAAGAAATAGAATGCAAAATAACTTATAAAGAGTAAATGGAATAAATTAATAATGATAAATTTAAATACATTTAACTTTCAAAATTACATTTTTATATGATGAAACAAAATGTGATCAAACCATAACAAGTGAATTCTCAAGTTTAATTGAAATGATAAAGCATAATTATTAGTTAGCACTAAAAATAAGATGGTAGAAATATATCAAAATGCATCTCTAATCCTATTCATTATAGAATTGCATTCACAAAAATGTCATTATAAGTTTTAATTTTTAAGTGTATAATTATTATAACATATATAAAATAATGTGAGTGGAAATATTGTAAATGAAGAACAACAATACGCTGTGCAAAAATTAACCAAAAGTAACTCATATGATATACAACTATCACACAAAATGGTATATAAGGCAATATTACTAGGAAATACCAAAAATTATTAATATTCATTCTTCTAATAAAAGTCACATATATTGTCAAAATTCAAGAAATTGAACCACAAGCATAGTGGGCATGATTTTTTAAACATTTTATTTATTTGAAAGACAGAGCTACAAAAAGAAGCAGAGCCAGAGAGAGAGAGAGAGGAAGAGAGAGAGGTCATCCATCTCTGGTTCACTCCCCAAATGAGCACAACAGCGAGAGCTGAGCTGATTTGAAGCCAGGAGCCAGGAACTTCCTCTGGGTCCCCCACGTGGGTGCAGGGGTGCAGTGACTCGGGCCATCTTCTGCTGCTTTCCCAGGCCATGGCAGAGAGCTGGTTTGGAAGTGCAACACCTGGGACTCCAGTTGACACCATATGGGATGGCGGTTTCTGCAGGACAGGGTTTTAACCTGCTGTGCCACAGCACCAAATGTATGGGCATGATTTTAACACGTTTTGTTTATAAGCTGATATATCAATCAAAAACTTCATCAAGTACAAAAATTTTTAAAGAACACAATTTTCAGATTGACAGTAGAGATTTACATAATAGTCAGGAATATTCTTGAAAAACACATATGTAAAATTACACATATTTAGAATTATGAATATTAAGTAAAATAGCAACATTAATTGCTAAAGTTTTTTCAGGGTTGGAGCTGTGGAACAGTGGATAGAGGCACACCGGAATTCCATATGGGCACTGGTTTGAGCCCCAGCTTCTGCACTTTGGAGATGGCTTCCTGCTAGTGTGCCTGGGAATGCTGAAGAAGATGACACAAGTACTTGGGCCCTTGCAACCATGTGGGAGACCTGAAAGAAGTTCTTGGCTCCTGGCTTGGGATAAGCTCAGCTCCAACTGATTTGGCCATTTCAAGGTTGAACTAATGGATGGAAGATCTCTCTCTCTCTCTCTCTTTCTCTACCACTGTCCCCTAAAGCTCTGCCTAAATAAATCTTAAAAAATGTTATCATCCTCGAATTTGTATCCAAATAAAAATAAATGAAAATTATTTAACAGATTTTAGTGCCTTATTCAAAATTCAGTATTTTTCAGTGAGATTATTGTTAGTATTAGTATTTTTATATTAAATATATTTCCACATTCTTTCAGTTTTTCTCATTTGGAATTGGTGTTACAAAATTGTGTCATTTGCTTGAATATGTATACTCACGCATTTCAATTTGGTATATTGTAGCAAGAAATAGATTGGCTGGATTATATGTTATATACAAATCACAGTTTATCAGAAAATAAATATTTTCCAAAAGACTGTGCTAGTTACTCTCTGATAACATTAAGTTAGAGTTCCTGTGGTATAACATACTAAATAAAAGATTTAATACTCATTTAAATTTTCACTTAATTGGTGCATGTGAACTGGAGTCTCATTGCTATAATTTTTCTTGTCACAAAATTTTCATTATTGATACTTCTAATTTTCTTGTGTTATTATTGAAAGAGATAGAAAGAGAGAAACAGGCAAAAAGAGAACTTCCACCTTCTGTTCACTCTACAAATGTCCACAATGATGGGGATTAGATCAGGGCCAGTGCTGAGAGCCAAGAGCTCAATCCAGGTCTCTGTATGGCAGTGATTCAGCTACTTTAGCTAGCACCTGTGGCCTCTCAGGTGTACATTACCAGGAGTCTGGGGTCAGGGGATGGAGCCAGGGATTGAACACATATCCCAGCCAGCATACTAACTACTAGACCAAATATCTGGTCTTTGACATTCATATTCATGGATTATTTTGTATCCCTAATTTTTGAAAAACACTATAAATGTATTTGCCCTGTTCACATGGTTGCCTTATTTATTGACAATACAGGGTTGTACTTGTCTCTCTTTATTTTACTGATTCATAGGCATTTATTATATGTTCATGAAATATTCTTTGGTTGATTTTCTATTGAACACATTTTTACCAGTTTTCATTAGTTTTTGCTTTATTGTGTCCCTAGCCAAAGAGTAGTTTATTTATTTATTTTTAAAATGTTGTTTTAATTTTTAAATGTCACATCAAAATTGTACAAATCTGGATACCATATAATGTCTTATTACATTTTCTAATGTCTCAACAAGAGTAGTTTTAAAGATGATGTGTTCAAATGTACCCATATCTTTGCTCTGTTGCTTATGTGATGCTATTAAAACAATTATAATTGATAAGTTTATAATAATAAATACCTATATCAAAAAAGAAGCTTTCAATAATAAACAACTTACTGTCCAAAACCATAGATAAAATCAAATTTACAAAATTAAAGGTGTAGGGAGAGTTTCCTATATTTTTGAATTTATTTGTTACAACTTTGTAACAAACTAGATAGATGAACAAAAGGAATGAATACAGAATACTGAACATTGTTCGATAAAAATGGAAAATAGTTGCATATAACTATACAACAAATACCATAAAGTAAATAGAATTTCAATTGTGCGCACAGGAAACTTTGAAATAGGAAGCATACTGGTGTTAAATCATAATTGCTATATTCTATTGTAATATTATCAGAACCTAAATTCTCAAGCTAACAAATTTATGACAGTAGGCTCTGTACTGACAATAAATGCATTGAAGATTCTCAAGTTGTTTTTTGGACTGAATAACAAGTGCCTTGACCAAATATGTATGCTCTTTTGGGCACAAATGGAAAGAATATGATAGAATATGCAGTATAATTATTTGTTCTGGTTTACTCACTACTTCTGATATCCCTCACTAGAGTGAATGCTATGGATACAAGTATGGGGAGTTTTCAAAAAGTTTATGGAGATGAGTACTAATAAAACTTAGGCATGGATTTCAAGTTTTTTTCTCTCAAATGAACTTGCTTTTTAATTCCATCTTCCACAAACATTTTGTGTTTCCATTATATGAATTATCCCTGAGGGGTTTGCAACTTGAAAGCAGAATCATAAAATAGGCATAAACCATATGTTTAATCTGAAACCAAAATATTAAAAATAGGTTTTAAAGCCATCCTTAGTTAAAATGTAACTTTAAAGCATTGCTGATATTCTGGGACCTCATTCAGTTTTTGTTTTGTTTTGTTTTGTTTTGTTTTTGTGAGAAGGTCACTTTTTTACTGTGCTGTAGCAGTTTATAATATAAAAGATATAAGATATAAAAGATATAAAAGATAAAATCTGATTGACTAATAAAGACTGATATATATGTTACATTCCAAATGAATTTTCTATATTTAAAGTCTTTTACACATACAAAGATAGTAGAGATAATTTATTCATTCTCTATTGAAAATTTGAATATTGAGATCCAGGGAGAGGCTATGACCTGTCCAAGCTATTCAGTGTTATAGTCAGGGCAACCCCAAATCACACCTCAGGTCCATTATAACTGAATACCTACTTTAAATTCTTACAAAAACCTCTTAATGCCAAACATTTTTCTCTAATCTCATACCTTCTCACAGGAATATTGTATAGAAATAAAAGGAGATATAATACAATGTTTTATGTTTCACACAATTTCACATTTTTAAAAAAGAGTGATCCAAAATTCTTTCATTTATAAAATAATTGCCTTTTAATGCAATCTTACATGGTGGAAATATTTGAAAGAAAATTCTAAAGACATAAAAACTCAAGGTTTGATCTTTACTTCTATCACGTATAATAGAAGCAATGCAACTAATGATCCACTCATCATTTTGAAATGCTATATCTCATGTATTGGATTGATGAATGCATACTGATCCAGAGGACTAAAGTGAAGTGTATAAAAATAAACTACTTTAAGGTTGGGAAATGACAAAAATAAACTCCTTAAAAAAACTTAGAACCATTGAGGAGCTTGGCAATTTATTTTAAAATATGTAAGTTAAAACAGTTATTTTAAACAAAAATAATTGTAAGTTTTTATTATTAAAATTTATAAAAATTCAAAGAAATATGATATTCTTTAGAGATATTTAAGAAATATGCGATCTAAAGTTGAGAAAATATATTTTTGGTACATGATGATATTCTAAGAACTATATTACTGATGAACCAATATGTATTGAAATTTAGTATAGTTTGGATAATTTTTAAAGTATTTTAAGATATTCTTTAAATATATTATGAATATTTATCATGTATTCAAGCATTCCAGATCAGCTTGTAAGCATTATGTATCTGTAGGATTCTTTAAATTAAGTGTGTTTCCACATAATAAAAAATATTTTAAAATTTACCTAAGGAAATCAGGGGCAGGAAATCTGGGCTTCCCTCAACTTCCTATATCTCAGAAAAGAGAAATCCAACATTGGAAAACAGACATTAAAAGGTCTATTCCAAAGCTTAAAATATGGGCTTTGGAATTACTCTTTATTGCTCTAAATTTCCATGCTGTAAGTATTTTAAAATGCAGAATGTCTACCTACATAGCTTCATTAATCTATTTAGAATTCAAAAAGGCATTGTGGCAGCACTTTTAACCATAATTGATTCTGCAAATTTAATTAGGCTTTTAAATTTCGAGATTTTAAAAATAAATTGAACCAGAACAATCAGGGCAGCACTGGCACTCACCAAATCAAGTGGTCACAGATAGCTTATGTAGCAAATATATTGGTACTGAGACTGAATTCTTAGAAAGATAATATTTGATTGCTTTAATTTATGATTCTTATATGCAGACAAATTTTTTCCTTTTCTACCAACCTCAATTATACTTTTTTATCAGGAGGATATCCCAAAACATCTTGCTTCTGGTAGCTGTTTGTCCTAAAGATAGCTCTCTTGGGTGAGGTGTCGGACATAGGCCCATGTCTTACTTCATTGATGTTTCTTTGACCAAAAGGAAGTTTATTTGTCATTGACATTTCCAACAGTGAGCTGTCTGTTCCCTACTCTCAATTCTAGCATCAATAGTCAGAGGTAGATAATGTGCCCACTATTTAAACAGAATGCTCACTTGGAAACAGAATAGCAGTGTTTCCATATAGTAAACATTTCTAGTCTCTGTAAGTGATTCATTTGGGCTTTTCGTTTAAGTGTAGGTGACTGCCAAAGTAGTAGTTACAGTATTGTGTTTCCCAACAGGCACAGGAAAACCCAACTTCTTCCTTGATTTTCTAAATATAGGTAATGAAAATAGTGTCCTTGAATGGAGGTAGTTGGCCCAAATGCTGCTTATTCCTTAGATTATAAAGTTCTTACAATATTGGTTTTGCGTAGAAAAAATGGTCTCCTTTAACCTCCCCATACAAATCTTGCAATGTAAGTTAGCTATAGAATAACTACTTGCACAAAGAAACTGGCACAGATTTATACATTTTAGCATTTTGTATTAACAAGATAAGTAAAATAAAGTGAAAACAACCTGAACATTTGATATGAAATGAAGCATTTGATTTACTCTAAAGCTAAACTTAGGAATCTTCGTAAACCTGCATTTGACTGATCCCTTGCCAAGGTCTAGGTTGGACCCCCAGAAATGTGTTCATATGACCATATGCTTTTGGAAAAGCTTATGAAAGTAATATGCTTTAGCTGTAATTACAGAAGACTAGTTTCCATAATTTTTCCAATTTCTGCAAAATGTTTGTAGTGTCTTAGTATATCTGATGTTTATTTTGCATGTAAAATTTGATAGTTCCAGACCAAACAGCACAATTGTGACTGATAGTTAAGCGCATCAAAATAAAAGCATTGACACTATATCAATTTATCCAGAATGAATTGCTTACGGAATTATCTATCTAAAATTATGTATCTAATTATCTATCTAAAAACAGTATAGCAATTAGTCAACAATTTATTTCAATTACTCTTTTTGAAGCCTTACTTTCTGATTAATTTTGTATTTTTTAAAGAATTATCCATGCCCAAATTTAGTTATGATAGAAAAATCCTATTCTAGTCGAAACAAATACTTAAAATGTATGTGGAGGCAGAATAATTGACCCCCCTTCAGATGTTCACCTGTTGATCCCTGAAACCTGTGATTATGGTACTTCCCACTGGAAAAGTGCCTTAGGAGATGTGTTTGAATTACAGATTTTCAGATGGGAGGACATTCTGGAACATCTGAGCAGCCCCGTGATACAATCACACAAGTCATTATAGGAAAACAGAGAGGGAAAAGAGCCAAAGATGGAGGTGTGATGACAGAAGCAGTGGAGGAAAGGGAAGAGTGGAGGAAGTGGGAGATTTGAAGATTTCCTACTATTGGCTTTAAAAATATAGAAAAAGAATGCAGGTTACCTCTTGAAACAGGAAGTGACAAAGAAATGGATTCTTCCCTGGAGCCTTTAGGAGTAACCCAGTCTACATTCACCTTGAATTAAACTAAATGAGATCTATGTAAGAATTTCGATTTCCAGAATTGTAGAGGTAGTAAATTTGTGTTGTTTAAAGCTACTAAGTCCATAGTATGTTGTTGCAACAGCAATAAGAAACTAATGCAAATTGTGGAGTTTTCTTTTGTAGTGCAGAAGCTAATCAATTTGATGTAATCCCATTTGTCAATTTTGGCTTTGATTGCCTGGAATTCTGAGGTTTTTTCCAAGACATAACGTAGCTTATGATACATAGATGATGACCTCCATTTAATACATTGAATTTAATATTTTAATACAGTAAAGGGAGGTAGATATTTTTGATCAAGTTTTTCTATTAACTCTCATAACCTAACTCTGAGGACAGAGGTCATGCATGGGAAGTTAGTGCACAGTGACTCCTGTTGTTAATTTAGCAATTAACACTCTTATTTATGACATCAGTGATTATCCAAGGCCCTTGACATGTGCTGCCTAGGCTTTGGAAGTCTTTTGAATCCACAAACTCCATCAGTGTTTAGATAAGGCCATGGACAAATTGGGAATTCTATCCTCCCTTCAGAGAAAAGTACATCATTCTTTGATAAACACTTCTTTCTCTTGGGATCTCACCCACAGAAGTCCTTCATGTGGGGCACTTTTTGCTACAGTATTTTGGCTTTCTATGCCTGATGTGCTCTCAGGTTTTTCAGCCAGACCAGAATGCCTTAAGGGTTGATTCTGAGGTCAGAGAGTTATTTGAAGTGATTGTCATTGTGAGTTTGCTGTATTGACTGCTTTCTATGTTGGAGCATTCATTCTTTTTTGAATCTTTCCATTATTTTCAAACATTTAGTCCTATTATATGAACACTTTAACACTTAATTCTTTTTATATGAGCACTTTATTGCTTACTCCTGTTCCCATGCTCACTCTAACATTCAAGATGCTATTTTTTTCCAACCCAGTTTAAGGGGGTTTGGGGTCGCATAGTAAGATTTTAAACTTTATCCTTAGAAGTAGATCCACATGAATCTATGAAGAACTACACAGTTTTTCAGTTGCATGTTTCATGCATTTCACAGTTACATCTTTAGGAATATGGTGATTCTTCCCACTGTTCCCACCCTCCCACCCTGTCTCCCACTCTCCTTCCTCTTCCCTCTCTTATTTCCACTCTTATTTTGTACTAAGATCTATTTTCAATTAGCTTTATACACATATGATATCTCTATTTTAGGTAAAAGTTCAACAGATAGTATGAGAAAGAAGAAAAAGGGGCATGAAAGAAAAAAAAAGAAAAGAAAAAAAGGCAAACGGCTCCTCAACAGTCAAAACAAGCTGTTCATAATCATTGCTTCTCTAACTTCAATTTCCCTTCTACAGATTGCCTTTTAGGTGCTCTATTATTAGTTTTATATCCTGCTACTTTATCAAACTCTTTTATGAGTTCCAATACTTTCTTATTCGAGTCTTTTGGATTCCTTATGTTATCTTCAAATAGGGTTAGTTTAACTTCCTCCTTTCCAATTCGTATCCCTTGGATTTCTTTTACTTGACTATTGGCTCTGGGTAATAAATCCAGGATTACATTGAATAGAATTAGTCAGAGTAGGCACACTTGTCTGGTTCTGGATCTTAGTGGGAATGCTTCCAACTTTTCCCCAAACAATAGGATGCTGGCTGTGGGTTTGTCATAAATTGCCTTGATTGCGTTGAGGAGTGTTCCTTCTATACTCAATTTGTTTAAGGTTTTCATTATGAAAGAATGTTGTATTTTATCAAACATTTTCTCTGCATATATTTGAATAATCATGGTTTTTGTTCTTTAATTTGTTAATGTGATGTATTACATTTATTGAATGTTGAACCATCCCAGCATACCAGGGATAAATATCACTTGGTCCATGTGAATGAATTTCTGATATGTTTTGGATTGGATTGGCTAGTATTTTGGTGAGGATTTTTGTGTCTGTGTTTATCAGAAAATTGGTTGTATTTCTCTTTACTGTTGTAACTTTTCAGGTTTAGAAATTAAGGTGATGCTGGCTTTATAGATGGAGTTTAGGAGGATTCCCTCCCTTTCAGTTATTTTGAATATCTTAAGAATGGGAGTTAGTTCTTCTTTAAATGTCTGGTAGAATTCAACAGTGAAGCCATCTGTCCTGGGATTTTCTTTGTTGGAAAGGTCTTTATTACTGATTCAGTTTTGGTCTTCGTTATTGGTATGTTTAGGTTTTCTATGTTTTCATGGCTCAGTTTTGGTTGTATGTGTCCAGGAGTCTATCTATATCCATTTCTCTAGGTTTCCTGGTTTGTTGCTATGCAGGTCTTTGTAGTAACTCCTAATGATTTTTTTTTATTTCTGTGGTATTTGTTATTTCCTTTTTCACCATTAATTTTATTGATTTGAACTTCTCTCTCTCTCTCTCTTTTTTTTTTTTTTTGGTTAGTTTGGTCAATGGTGTATCAATTTTGTTTATTTTTTCAAAAAACAGCTCTTTGTTTCACTTATCTATTGTATTTTTTGTTTCAAGTTTGTTTATTTCTTCTCTAATTTTAATTATTTCTGTTCTGCTAATTTTGGATTTGGTTGCTTTTGTTTTTCTAGGCCCTTGAGATGCATTGATAGTGATTTATTTGGTGCTTTTCCAATTTCTGGATATAGGCACCAATTGCTATAAACTTTCTTCTTAACACTGATTTTGCTGTACCCCCTACGTTTTGATATGTTGTATTGTCATCTGCATTCATTTCCATACATTTTTTGATTTCTTTTTTGAATTCTTCTATGATCTACTGTTCATTCACTGTTCTAGAAATTCTTGAGTTCTTGATTTCCAGCTTTATTCCACTGTGGTCAGAGAAGATGTATGGTGTGATTTTGATTTTTTTGAATTTGCTGAAACTTGCTTTATGGCCTAGCGTATAGTCTACCATAGAGGAAGTTCCATGCACTGATGAGAAGAATGTCTGTTCTGCAACTGTGGGATGAAAACTCCTGTAGATATCAGTATGCCCTTTCTTAATAGTGTCAATTAGCTCTGTTGTTTCTTTGTTGATTTTCTGTCTAGTTGATCTGTCCACTGATGAAAGTGAGGTATTGAAGTCCCTCATTACTGTTGTATTAGAGTCTATGTCTCCCTTTAGATCCATTAACATTTCTTTTAAATGGCCAGGTGACCTGTAATTTGGTGCATTTACATTCATTATAGTTACATCTTCCTATTGAATTGATCCCTTAAGCATTACATAGTGCTCTTCTCTGTCTCTTTTAACAACTTTTATGTTATAGTCTATTTTGCTTGATATTAGGATGGCTTCACAAGCTTTCTTTGGTTTCTGTTAGCAAGGAATATCTTTTTTTTTTTTTTTTGGACAGGCAGAGTAGACAGTGAGAGAGAGAGAGAGAGACAGAGAGAGAGGTCTTCCTTTGCCGTTGGTTCACCCTCCAATGGCCGCTGCAGCCGGCGCACCGCGCTGATCTGAAGCCAGGAGCCAGGTGCTTCTCCTGGTCTCCCATGGGGTGCAGGGCCCAAGCACTTGGGCCATCCTCCACTGCACTCCCTGGCCACAGCAGAGAGCTGGTCTGGAAGAGGGGCAAGCGGGACAGAATCCGGCTCCCCGACCGGGACTAGAACCCGGTGTGCCGGCGCGGCAAGGCGGAGGATTAGCCTAGTGAGCCGCGACGCTAGCCGGAATAACTTTTTCTATCCTTTTGCTTTCAGTCTGCTTCTATGTTTGCTGATGAGATGTGTTTCATGTAGGCTGCAAATAGATGGGTCTTGTTTTTTCATCCATTCAGTCTGATCTCACCTCACTCTTCAAAGCTGGTACTGAGGCTCCTGATGCTGGGATCCTGTGTTGTGTCTGTGTTTGTGCTGCACATCCTTACCCTCCGTGAAGATCCACAGCATTCTAACTTGTAAGGAGTTTCCACTACAGTCAGTTTTCTCCCTAACTCTTCTCTGGGATTGCATTCTCTTCAATCTTTTTTTTTTTTTTTTTTTTTTTTTTTTTTTTTTTTTTAAATATCTTCCCCTAGAGTAGAGCAGTAAACTTTCTTCCTAGTCCACCATTTTGGCACTTTCCACAAATTGAAAAAAAAAATTCGTGGTTTTTCTGTCAGTCTTAAATTTTCATTATGTTCTTCACTGAAAACCAATATCCATTTGTTTGAAATTTTGAATTTATAATTTTGTATTTTTAAAAAATGCTACAAAACAGGAAACATCAGAGATTGTGTCTTTCTCTCTATATAAAGGTGGTTAAGTTTTTTAGAAATTTTGAAAAAATGTATTTATTTGCTTTCATTTATTTAAAAAGCAGAGAAGTAGAGATGTTCCATCCCTTGGCTCAGACCCCAAATTCCTGCAGCAGCTGGGGCTGGACCTGCTGGAAACCATGAGCCTAGTATGAATCCTAGGTCTCCCGTGTAATGGCAGGAACTCAAGTACCTGAGTCATCACCTGACATCTCCCAGAGTAAACATAAGCAGGAAGCTAGACCTGAGCAGTGCAGGGGACTTGAATGCAGAAACTACCACAGGTGATATATGCATCCCAAGCAACAGCTCAGCTGTTGTACCACCATAGTCTTCCTAGAAATTTTTTCTTTTCAAATAATTATAATATTTTGCTGATCAGACTCATTATTTGGGAAACCATTTTTCCAAAGACCAAGGCTGTCTCAAAATTCATTCTCTTAATTCTGTGTACATGTTGGACATACACTCACATTCAGCAAAACAACTCTTTCACAGTACAAGCA
This sequence comes from Oryctolagus cuniculus, assembly GCF_051225735.1. Classification (NCBI taxonomy): domain Eukaryota; kingdom Metazoa; phylum Chordata; class Mammalia; order Lagomorpha; family Leporidae; genus Oryctolagus; species Oryctolagus cuniculus. The sequence goes on along the minus strand of NC_142869.1, from coordinate 55,783,963 downwards.
CTTTGCCTTTTAAAACAACTACATATTGTTTGTCTAACACTGGAAAGGATTTCCTATGGAAATTTCCCAATTAACTCAAACCATATGTTCCACTTCAAGAATAAGGAGTAGCTTGGCAGTAACATTATAAAACTGTCTACTTGCTTTTATTTAGAAGTCATTAAACACTGGAGCAAAGTAACTAATTACTGCTGTTCAAGGTACTGTAATCACCTTGCATAGGAAGTCAATATGGGAGAATACAGAATGGTAATGAATACTTATATTGCAAAAATTTTATTAAAGAAAGTAAATAAAATTTGCCCTCCACAATTTTACTCCTTATACTTTGTAAATCTGAATCAGGTACTAGTTAGTTTCACTCATGGAGGTTGATTAATTTAAATTGAATATCTCATTTGTAATTGCTGAAATATATTATTATCTTTATGAAAATACTTGAGTAACAGAATGAAATATATTTCCATAAGATAATAGGCTTCGTATACTATACTTGTTAATAGTTGATAGATAATTATATATTAAGAAATATCAGGAAAAATATTAATTCTTTGTTATAGCTGATCAGAAATTAAAGGAAACAAGCTGCTTATAGTTCTCACATATGTATATTAAGACATTTCTCTTCCTTATTTACTTTTAAAATTTTAAAATAAAATAATATTTTATTATGAAGAATATACCCTCTAATATCATGAATTTGGTTAAATTATATTGTCTTTTCCCAATAAGCTATTCCAGTTCACATGGGCAACTTATGTTGGCAACAGCAGAACAACAATTATTCAGAACAATTTGTATGCAATCATCTTTTATTTTGAGGGCAAATGGCAAGAAATGAGGAGAAACGTTTTCTTGTGTCCTGACAGTTGTCATGGAAGCAGAGGTTTAGGATTACAGGGACCATACTGTGCACTGTGACATTGAGATTCCTGATGAAGGTCCCTGGAGACAAAGGCACCAGTAACCATGCACACTGGTACTTACCAGATCCTGGTTTCTAATACCATTTCCCACTGACAGCAGTGGGGTCAGGAAAGATACAAGTGATTCTGAAATACTCATATTTTATTATGAAAGAAAATAGCAAAGTAGCAGGGCCTCATATTGAGCAAACTTGTGACAAATTGAACCTTAAAACAAATGGTAGTAATGACAAAAATGAATTGCAGATGATTTTTTAAAAGTAGGATCAATGAATTTAGTGGTTTCATAAATTCACCTCACATTGGAATCTCCTGGAAATCTTTAAAAAGTAAGAATGCTGGGCTCAGTGCCAGAGACATTATGGCACTGTTTCGCTTTTAACAGGTTATTTTAGAACAGTTTTCATTTCACAGTGAAGCTGAGAGGATGGTGCACAGATCTCCCAAATACTCCCTGCCCCACATATCCATAGCATCCCCTCATTGGCAATGTCTCCCGCCAGTGTGATGCATTTGTTACAGTTGATAAACCTACATTGACACATCAATATCACCCAGAGTTCATAATTTCCTTTAGGGTTCACTCTTGGTGTACATTTTATGGGTTTGAATAAATGTATAATGACATTTATCCACAATTATCTTATCATGCAGGGCTTTTCACTGTCCTAAAAGTCCTCTGTGCTTTGCCTTTTTATCCCAACCTCTTCCCTCCCCCAGGCAAGTACTGATCTTGTTTAATCTCTACATAGTTTTGAATTTTCCAGAATGTCATAGTTGGAATCATATTGTATGTAGACTTTCCAAATTGCCTTCTTTCACTTAGTCATGCATTTTCATTTCCTCTATGTCTTTTCTTGAGCTCACTAATTTCATTGATGTGATAAGTGATGTAGGCCTTGAGATATTTTTCTTACAGTTCACCATCACAGTATAAGTAATTTGAAAAGGCAAAATACTTTTTTCTATAATGTATATTTATATTTCTTTTCATTTTAAGTATTAGTCTTCTAAATAAAGGAGGTTTGACTTTTTTTTTCCCCTAGACTTTCCATTGACATAATTAGGAAGCTGATTCCAGCAACATTTACTTGATTTGAGCAAGGTCAAACATTTGGGGGCAAATTGGACCATTTTCTTAAAAAATTTTGAAGCACAGCTTTTTCTACTGACCTGGGTTTTCCAAATTGTCCTAGTTCATCTTGTGTAAGTTTATATGTTTAAAGGAGCCAGTGGATTGTTGGATGTCAGCTATACACACCAGGTCAAAGCTAGACATTAAACAGTTATTTTCCTTTGCAATTCTTTCTTTGTCCTCATTTGCCCTACTATTTCTAGCATACAAGAGCCTTGAACTTTTAGTGTACTTTTGAAATAATTCATTTCAATGGCATTAGTTTGGCACTTAAAGGTCAATTGTATAAAGATGATTCAATTTCTGCTAGTTCTATTTTCACTTATCTTTTATTTATTTTTAAACCTTACTGGTTCTGCTGTCATTCTTACTAGAAATTATATCATCTCATTTCCCTTTTAATCCATAATTACAAATTGAAATTGTTACTTTTATGAAAGTATCAGAAAACTTAACAAGTTTTGAGGTATAAATAGGATAAATATTTATTTTCTCAAACTCCCAATTAAATGCTAGGGGTTAGGCCATGGCATGTGAGATGGCTCTGGGTGATTGTGTGTGTGTTTATGTGTGTTTCCATAGTCATGAATAAAACTGTTTAAGAAATCTCATTTCACCTACTTTTTTTCTGTTACTTTTCCCAGCTCTTTTTCTGTATGTAGCTTATTTAAGGTTTCTAATGATGAATGCAAGTGATAAACTTCTGTTGCTGCATCATCATCATTATATAGAGTCCATAATTTCAGTTCAGACCAATGTACAGTTGTGCACTATGTAATGAAGGGATATGTATTGAGAACTGTGTCATTAGATGATTTTCTCATGTAAGCATTCTAGCGTGTATTTATACAAACCTAGATGATATAGGTTAATCACTCACTGTGGCCTCCTGATACAAGGAAGAGAGGCAGCAAACGAGATACATTTAGCTGCTGCTGATAAAAAAAATGTACTCCCTTTTTTACAGTATACTTTTTTAATAAATGAAAGCAAATATTTTTAAAGATTTATTTATTTATTTATTTATTTTGACAGGCAGAGTGGACAGTGAGAGAGAGAGAGACAGAGAGAAAGGTCGTCCTTTTTGCCATTGGTTCACCCTCCAATGGCCGGCGTGGCCAGCGCACTGCAGCCGACGCACCGCACTGATCCAATGGCAGGAGCCAGGTACTTATCCTGGTTTCCCATGGGGTGCAGGGCCCAAGGACTTGGTCCATCCTCCACTGCACTCCCTGGCCACAGCAGAGAGCTGGCCTGGAAGAGGGGCAAGCGGGACAGAATCCGGCACCCAGACCGGGACTAGAACCTGCTGTGCCAGCGCTGCAAGGCAGAGGATTAGCCTAGTGAACCGCGGCGGCAGCTAAGATTCATTTATTTATTTGAAAGTTAAAGTTACACAGAGAGAGAAGGAGAGGCAGAGAGAGAGAGAGAGAGGGAGGGAGAGAGAGAGGGAGGTCTTCCATCTACTGGTTCACTCCCCTACTGGCCGCAAAGCCAGGAGCCAGGAGCTTCCTCCAGGTCTCCCACTTGGGTGAAGGAGCCCAAGGACTTGGGCCATCTTCCTCTGCTTTCCCAGGCCATAGCAGAAAGCTAGATCGGAAGCAGAGCAGCCAGGACTCGAACCGGCATCCATATGGGATGCCAGCACTGCAGGCGGCGGCCTTACCCACTTCACCACAGTGCTGGCCCCTAGGAGCACAATTTCTAAGAAAATAATAAAAAAAGTATAGTGTAGCAAATACATAAACCAGTAGCATACTCTTTCATTTTTATAGCAAGTATTATGTACTTTGCATAACTCTATGTCTTTGTGTGTGTGTGTGTGTGTGTGTGTGTGTGTGACAGGCAGAGTTAGACAGTGAGAGAGAGAGACAGAGAGAAAGGTCTTCCTTTTTTTCCGTTGGTTCACTCCCCAAATGGCCACTACGGCCAGTGCGCTGAGGCCGGTGCGCTGCGCCGATCCGAAGCCAGGAGCCAGGTGCTTCCTCTTGGTCTCCCATGCAGGTGCAGTGCCCAAGCACTTGGGCCATCCTCCACTGCCTTTCAGGGCCACAGCAGAGAGCTTGACTGGAAGAGGAGCAACCAGGACAGAATCTGGCGCCCTAACCGGGACTAGAACCTGGGGTACCAGCGCTGTAGGCGGAGTATTAGCCATGTGAGCCGCGACGCCAGCTGCATAACACTATGTCTTATATTTTAATGAGACAGGCAGCAGAAAATTTGTTTACACCAGTGTCACCACAAACAAATGAATAACACATTGTGCTATGATATTATGAAAGGCACGATGTCACTAGGTGATAAGAATTTCTCAGTTATATTATGATTGTATGAGATTACCCTCATACAATCATATATATATATGCAGTCTATGATGCAATGCATGCATGTACAGTGACATATATCCACTGTTGTATTTTCATGCAAAATTTTTCCATAGTCCTAAAAATTCCTCACCTCCTATTTATTTGGGGTGCTACTTTTAAAATAAATTGTGAGACATGAGATTGGAATTACTTTCTCCTTAATTATAAACTATAGCAACTTGAATATAATGGAATTTTTAAATGATGCATAGTATACTTTAAACTTGTTTATAATAATGTAACTATGATTTCAACTGAACAAATAACAATTTCTTAACCGACAAGTTACTCAACTATGTCTTATTTTATTCTTAATTGCAGTGGATTATGTTTAAAATTAAACTGTACTTTTAAAACTAGCTGCATTTTTTCATTTAAGAGGTCAATTTTCATCTTCTGTAGGTAGTTCTTTTTAGATCTCATGGTAATTATATAGTATTCATGAAGTTTTTTTGTAAACTTAGAAGGATTTCTTTAAACCAAAAACTCAGTACAATTCTGAAAAAATGCATGTTTACATTAACAATTTCGTACTCTCTGGAGAAAGACTTGAGAGAATATTTCCTATAAAATCTGAGTGATTATATTCAAATCTTTTCCACATTTTCTGAAAAAAAAAACATTGTTTAATCACTAGTTAACATTTTACTAATGGTTTCCAAATATAAAAATATATAGTAATAAATTATCATTTGAAATGTATTATGGTCAGATTGCTAACCTGCTGGTATCTATGATCAAAGAAGAAATGGAAACAATGCAGTAACTTTGAGCAGATTTACAACCTGTCCTGAATTAATATGTTATAAATACTCTGCTGGCATAGTATGTTCTTGTCTCTATTTTTAGAAAGGAGAATTTTGTGCTTAACAGTAATTGAGGTATATGAATATCAGTTTTAAAAGTTGTAACCAATGTTTCTGTGGGCCACCGTCTGTTGAGGGGGCAACAAAATTGAAAAGCAGGAAATACATTTTCTATTCAAGTTCTCACATGAAAAATGTAAAGACCTCTATTGCACTGCTCTGCTGCATACTGATTGATTCTGCAGCCCTAGGAAACTGAGCAACGATGTCCTGCTTCTCTATCACTTTCAAGAATGGTTATGTTCATTCCTGGTCAGTTAATCTTGAGACTGCTTGATCTTTCCTTTGTCTAGAATTCACTGTAGGTGCAATTGTGCTGTTGTAATGTACGACTTGCTATTCTCCATGTTGCTGTTTACTAATTACCATCCTCCCTGCTGTGAAAAATTCTCTGATCCTTCTTTCTATGCAACAATTTAAAGACCGAGATTCAGACTTCTTTAAAATTTATATAAGGAGAGCAAATTTCATATGTATAGTTTTAAATCCATGATAGTTCCCAGTCAACTCCATCCCCTTCCTTTCTTTCTTTTAATTTTTGCAATAAAACAATATGACTCATTTTATTTATTGTTCCATCCTAACTATAATATAAATGTGTAAATTAGAGAGGGATCTGAATGACAGACTTGAAACTTCAAAAATCACTCGTATTTGACGACAAGCCGATCCTACATTTGAATCAAACTTACATAAAGACTCATTGATCTATCCATGACCCAGCAGTCACAGCCATGATTTCAGTGTTTGCTCCTATTCTGGGATCTTTGGTTCACAGAGAATCATAATGAGAGGAATACAAAATGTCTTAGCTCTTGGATGTTTCTGATCACTTTATGAGTAGTCTTTAAAGTTAGTACAAACTTTAGAATTTTAAGTTCAAAAGAATTTTAACTATAATTTAGTTACATTTACATAAAAGCTGATTATACTAATTTGATTCCAGTGTGGAACTTAGTAGATTTGATGCATAATATTCAGTATCTTTCTCATATTTATTGCCACTGAATCTACTACATAAAACACAATTTCCAATGTCCTACCTCCACTTTTGTCATTATTTTGTGGGAAGAAGGAAGAAAGAATATTTCATTGGTATAAAATAACAGATATTTCTATCTTCAATCTTATCAGTGATGCTTGCCATCCATCATTTGTATCCCTACAGGCTAAATGTTCACATTCAACTTCCTTTACTCTTCTTTATAAGTGCTTAATTGCTGCAAGGTGAATAGAGAGTAATACTTAATCATAGACACTAATTCCACTTTGAAATTATAGTTTATACAATTTGAATACTGACTGTCTTAGAATAGCAATCTTAGTAGTAACTTGAGTCATCTAATACCAGAATCATTATTTAACTTTGTGTTTCAAAACGTGCATTTCTCTCCAATAAATAATGCTTACTGGGAGGATGTTTCTTCATTTTAATCAAATGCTTGGCGTTTAAAAGTACTAACGAGCTGAGGGAGATCTTTATGATGCTGACTGAAAGTTGTATGTTATATAAAACGGTCTTTAAGAAAATCATGGAGGTTATAATAATAATCTTGTTGTCCGTGTTACTTACAGAATTGTACTTTTAAGGTGCACATTTTTGTGGTCAAGATCATTATGACACGAAGTGCTTGAAAGTAAATAAATTGTGCATAATGGGAACTCATCTTATATGTTCTCCAAACAGTAAAACATGCTGCTACGTTTATATTATTGAATTTTATGTAAAATTTAAACTGTCATATTCTAAAGGGTTGGCATTAATTACCAGGGGAACAGTGTGGAGGATCCTCAAAAAAACAAAACAAAACAAAAAAACTAAAAATAGACCCACCATATGATTTGGCTGTCCCAATTCTGGGAATATATCCAAAGAAAAGGAAATCAAACTAGCAACAAGATAGTTGCACTTCCATGTTTACAGCAGCACTATTCACAATAGCCAGGATATGGAATCAACCATTGTGTCCATCCACAGAAGAATGGATAAAGAAAATGTGGTATACACAAAATGGAATGTTATTCAGCCACACAAAAGGAATGAAATCCTGTCATCTGCAGCAACATGGATGGCACTGAAGGATTTATTATATTAAGTGAAACAAGCCAGACATAGAAAAACAGATATTGCACATTTTCTTTCATAAATGGTAGGTAAAAAACATATTTTGATCTGGAGGTGAATAGTAATTAATTGAGGTTAGGGAAGGCAGGGAAGGGGATGGAAAGAGGTTACACCATGGGCACAGGAATGCAGGTGTGTAGCAGGACTAAGTTTTAGTCTCATATAGCATGGTAAAATATTCACAACAGTTATATTAATACTTAGAAGAGAGGAGCTTGATGGCTGTAATCATAGAGGAATATTAAAGAGATGGGAAATCCAATTACTTGGAATTGTTCAATGTACATCATAAACACATACTAAAATATCACACTATACTCCACATATATGTACAAGTATGTATTATATAAAAAGAAAAATAAGAAACTTAAAGAAGCCTTATATAAATGGAAAGATTTCCTATGCTCATGGATTGGAAGATTTAATCTTGCACATGCTGATGTACAGATTTAATGAAACCAGTATCCGGAATTTCAAGAGCTTTTTTTTGTAGAATCAGTCAACTTGATTTAAAAATTCATGTGGAAATTCAGGGTATCCCAAATAGCCAAAATACTCTTGGAAAAGAACAAAGTAAGGGGTCAGCGTTGTGATGCAGTGGGATTAATTTGCTACCTACAATGCCAATTTGAGAGCTAGCTGCTCTACTTCCTATCCAGTTTTCTGTAAATGCATCTGGGGAAGAAGAGGGGAATGACCCAAGTTTTTGGGCCCCTTCCACCCACTTGGAAACTTGGAGGGAGTTCCAGGCTCCTTGTTTCTGTCTGGCCCAGACCTGAGTTTTGTGACCATGTAAGGGAATGAACTAGTAGATGGAAATCTCATTTTCTCACCATCTCTCCCTATCTCTCTGTAACTCTGCCTTTCAAATAAATATGTTAAACAAACAAACAAACAAACAAACTGGTGACGTCCCTACCTTTAGCCATTCTCAACTGAAAGAACATTCAACCTGGAACTCAAATATAAAGCCCTTTCATCTTTCACTCTCACCATGAGAATAAATTACAAGTTTCTAATGCAAATTACATGATCTTCAGTAAGTTGGAAACTGCTTATCTTTTAGCCCACACTTTCTTCAAATTGATTCATTCTTTATCTTTGCAGGGATAATTTCCTTCAGCCCATTAGTACTCGCAAAATCTAGATTCATATATTTTTCATAAATTTACAGAAGATAATATTTAGATGCATATTCAGGTAAATAGATGTCTCCTGAAGTAAAGGACTTTAGCTGTGCGGGAGCCCAGAACCTCCAAGGGTGAGGTGATAGAGTCATCCATTATTTAAATTTAATCTCACCCCAAATAATATTAAGCTTCTTTAGGACAGAGCTTCTCTAACACTGTGCCATGAAAAATCTTTTGGTAATCTTGGGATAAACACTTGGCAAACTTTGTGATTTGTAGTAGATTAATAATCTTTATATTTCCTCATCTAGCACTTTTTATTCCTTTGTTTCATGTGCTACTTTATATGTTTTGTTTTCTTTGTCATGGAAGCATATTTTCATTGGCTTTATTTCTACCTCTTTATTAAGAATCTTCTGTGATTCACCACAGGCATTTTGTTGTCAAGGAAATCCTTTTCAAACTTTGAAGATTCTGGAGGTGAATCTCCTTAATGTCATGAAAATGTGTGTTGCAAAATTCTACTACTGTTACTCATTTTGATTCTTTAATTTTCTTTCTCCCTTGGATCTTGATGGTCTTGAATAGTGAGAATTTCTTCAATTTATTTTAAGTATCTCTAGCAACTATTGCATTTATCAAGAAATGACTTTTAAGTGTAATGAATGAAAAGATGAGGTCTCTTAAACATGATAAATTTTCAGGATTAAGACATTTTTAATTCATCTGCATTTTGATTATTGAAGTAAGGAGTTTTTTTTTTTTTTATCTTGGGGGAGGTTAGAAAAATAGAATTTATGGTAACTCACTACACATAAATTTAGCCCTGTGATTCCATAGATAGGAATTCAAATTTATTTATGCAAATAAATTAAAATGATTCTATGTAATGAACTCATTTGCATTTTTACCCCAAAAAAGAATACATGATAACCTTTACTTCATATGGCATTACTAAAATGTTACACTTGTATATAAAATGCTGTGACTCAGTGTTTGTTTCTCTTAAGTTTTAAAAATCCCATTCATAACATGACTTCAATGGAAAACTCAGAAACACTGAACAAAGACATGACACCAATTTATATAACAGTTCTTTATTTTCTGAATCCAGTGCTTCTTTGATGCCAAAATCTAGGCAAAACTATAAGAAACTACAGATAAATATCCTTCAGCATAGATTAAAACATTGTTTATAAAACACAATTGAATATATTAATAAAAAATGACCAAATGATGACTAAGGAGAGTTATCCCATGAAGGCAAGCTTAGTTTAATATCTAAGAAATAATTTAAGCAATCCTACTAGAATAAGGTATAAAAGACCTATCTGTATCATAATAAGTGTAGAAATAGACTTGCACTAAGTACATTTATGACAATGGCTTTTTAAAAAAGTAGGAATATATGGGAAATTTTTCTATAAAATCCACAATTAATATCATACTTGCAGATGAAAGTCAAACTTATTTCCCCTTAGTTTTAAAATAAGACAAGGGTGCTCACTCTTTCCCTTTTTAATCAATATGCTAATACTTGGCAATATGAAAGTGTTAAACATTTGATACATGGAAGAGGAGACATGGATCTTAAAACATTATGCTGGGGGATGGCACTATGGCATAGTAGGTAAAGCTGCCGCCTGCAGTGCCAGGATCCCATATGGGCATCGGTTTGAATTTCAGTGGCTCCACTTCCATTACAGCTCTCTGCTATGGCCTGGGAAAGCAGTAAAAGATGATCCAAGTCCTTGGGCCCCTGCACCCACGTGGGAGACCCGAAGGAAGCTCCTGGTTCCCAGGTTCAGAAAAGCATAGCTCCAGCTGTTGTGGTCACCTGGGGAGTGAACCAGAGGATGGAAGACCTCTCTCTCTCTCTCTGCCTCTGCCTATTTGTAACTTTGCCTTTCAAATAAATAAACACATAATGCTGATCAAAATGATTAGAAACACACAGACATATAATATATAGTGGCACAAAAGCAGAGCAGTGGTTTTTTGGGGTCAGATATGGAGTTCACTAGGAAGGAAAACAAAGGAACTATTTGGAGTGATGGAAACGTTTTACATTATTATTATGGAGAAGAATGAGCAAGGGTACCAATTTTCAAAAATTTACAAAAACGCTGAATTAAAAGAAGTACATTTTACCATATTTAAATTACACTGCAAATGTTTAATTAAAAAACAGAATATGTAATTGGATCATAGTATAGAAGATGTACACTTATATATTGCTGCATTCAGCAGGAAAGTATTTTTTTTAAGGATTTATTTATTTATTTAGAAGGTAGACTGACAGAGAGCTCTTATACCTATTGTCTTACTACTCAAATGGTAGCAATGGCCCGGATGAAGCCAGAAACTCCATCCTGATCTCCAAGAAGGGTGGCAGGTGCCCAAATAGTTAGGCCATGTTCTACTTTCTTCCTAGGTAAGTTAGCAGGAATCTGGATAATAAGCAGAGCATGTGAGACTTGAATTTGCACTTTGATTTGGTATGATGACTTTGCCACCAGTGGGTTAAGTCAGTATGGCACATCAGCCCCAATGACAAATTTTTTCTGAAAGAACATATTCAACTGTTTCTTAATTAGTAAGGTTTTATAATTCTACTACAAAATTCTTCAGTATTTGTCTAATTGGTTAATGTTTTGCATTGTTTTCATAATTTAATTGCAACATATGCCCATGTGCAGTAGGTGGAAATGCTTGATTTCATCAAAAAGAAAAGGTATTGGGGCTGGCGCTGTGGCTCACTTGGTTAATCCCCTGCCTGTGGCACTGGCATCCCATATGGGTGCCGGGTTCTAGTCTTGGCTGTTCCTTTTCCAGTCCAGCTTTCTGTTTTTTTTTTTTTTTTTTTTTTTTGTGGCCCAGGAAGGCAGTGAAGGATGGCCCAAGTGCTTGGGCCCTTGCACCCACATGGGAGACCAGAAGGAAGCACCTGGCTCCTGGCTTCGGATTGGCACAGCACTGGCCACAGAAGCCATTTTGGGGGTGAACCAATGGAAGGAAGACCTTTCTCTCTGTCTCTCTCTCTCACTGTCTGTAACTCTACCTGTCAAATAAATATATATATAAAAAGAAAAGGTATTTACAGTAGGTTTTTGCTGTTGTTGTCTAGAATTAGAAACAAAACATTCGTTTATTAATATGAAGCAGATATTTCACCCTAACAGCTTTTTGAAAACATTGACGGGATAAATTAGAGCCACAGTTCTTTTGGATTGACCTCATAAACTGAGATGCTACCTCTTTTGACACATAATATTTCACATATAATATGAATGTTGTTTCCTTTAATTGTTCTTAATCTACCCTTAAGTGGCTATTTTGTTGAATCTCTCCTCAGATCAAACCCTCTCACCTACATTCTGTTTATCTGTTTACTTTAATTTCCGTGGATATTCTTTTATTTAAGAACCGAAGAGATATTAGCTGATTTTACATTACTATTCTGTAACAAAAGTATGGTGCTTTATACTTGCTTTCGAACATCTTTTTTGAAACTCAGTTTGCTGGGCTCTTGGGCAGTCTGTATGTGTTGTCCAATGTGAATTAATGCTATAACTAATACTGAAACAGTATTTTACACTTTATGTTCTGTGTGGGTGCAAACTGATGAAATCTTTACTTAATATACACTAAATTGGTCTTCTGTATATAAAGATAATTGAAAATGAATCTTGATGTGAATGGAATGGGAGAGGGAGCGGGAGATGGGAGGGTTGCGGGTGGGAGGGAAGTTATGGGGGGGGGAAGCCATTGTAATTCATAAACTTTGGAAATTTATATTTACTAAATAAAAGTTAAAAAATAAAACATTTAGAGTTCCTCAAAAAATAAAAAAAAACTATAATAGTTTTTAAAATTAAGCAATTATGATCAGAAAGAAAGATGAAAGAAAACTAAAGGAGGAAGATAGTACGTTCATTCTTTCCATGCTGTTTTTTTCTTTCTTCCCCTCTTTTAATAGTATCTTTTGTGGGCATATGGCAACCAGTTGCTCAGTAAGCCAAGTTCTGTTACTGACTCTGGCAACGTATCTAACTCATTCTGCCAACTATCATCATCTTATACCTACATTTTATGAATAACAATTATAAAAGCTTTTGTGTGCCAAGGATGGAATAAGTCTGAGGAGCACATACCTGAGTCCATGCTTTCAATTCTCACTCCTATATTCTAAAAGCTGATTATTAGCATGTTAAAACCAAAATCTCTTAAAAGGCTAACTGTGAAATTTTTTTTGATATAGTTGTAGGATGAAGTGATTTATTTACGGGAATGTACACTATGTAATGTAAAATTGACAAAAATGTAAAAATAATTATAGTTCTATTCATGTGCAATGTATAGGTAAACATCATATTTTTCTAGAATGGTATCTTTCAATGGAAAATTATAGATACAGAATCTTATATTAGAAACATATAATAATGTCTGACATGGCACAGCAGATAAAATTCCAATTGCCAATATTATTTAAGAACCTATTTTTGCTTTCCCTTAAAGTATTGAATACTTAGTACTTTTTTATTTGTTTTCCTTCTATGATGAAAGGCAACAAGTTATATTGTAGAAGATATAGAACCAAGACACTAACCCTGTTTGTCATTTTTCAGTCATATAATCTTGGCCAAGTCATCTGTATATTTTGAATTGTAGATTTTGCTTCCTATAAGTGAGGATGAAAGACTTCCCAAGAGGTTTTATTTCATAGTGATTTTGTGAATAACAAAAATATACTTTTCCTTGAAAAATTAAAAGGAGATATATATTTAGATAATTGCTTAATTAGTCTTATTTTTATACTGCACTTGTAGTAAAAACTTAGGTGTAATAAATATATTTGACTATCTATTTCAAATAAAACCATATTGCTAAGTCTTCTGGCACTTCCAATAATTTAAGAGGTAAACTCTAGAAAGCATTTTTTTGTTGATTCTTCTATTTTCAATATTACTTATTGAGAAAAAGATTAATATTATAGTAAGTAAATACTGATATAATTTTGTATATGCAAACTATTTATGTATACAAAATATACATTTGCAAATATAAGCATATATAAACACATAAAAATAAAAAAGGTATTTGAAAACCAGGTGAACTCAATGACAAGGAGCTCAAGTACAACCTCTGCAAAGGAACTTCCATTATTTTCCTAATTCTAAAATTCATAAAATTCTCAGGCCACCTTAAACTGCCTTTATAGTGAATCTTGTTAATTCAGCTATTTGTTTTTATTGGGATTGGAGCGTAGGAATCTTTTTGCCCTATCTTTTTCTTCTTCTTTTTTTTTGTTCACAGCAAAATAAATGTATTTTTTAATCCTATTTTCCATGAACTTTTTGAAGCCCCTAATAGATGTTGAAGCTGATCTCAGATTTTTTTCCAAATGAAACCTTTTATTTAATGAGTACAAATTTCCTAAGTACAACTGTAGGAATATAGTGATTCATCCCACCATACCCTCCCTCCCACCCCACCTCCTCCTCCCACCCTGCTTCCTCCTTCTTCTCCCATTCACAGTCCCATTCTCCATTAAGATTAATTTTCAATTAATTTTATACACAGGAGACCAATGCTATCCTAAGTAAAGATTTCAACAGTTTTTCCCTATCTTCTAAAACTGAATGATTGAATAAAAATGCACAAATGTCACTGTAAGAGTTAGAGGTATTGTCATAATCATTGGCAGGAAGAAAAGACTCAGTGAAGGATATGGGTACTGCAGAACAACTGCAATATGCATGTAATAAACCCTTGATTAATTGCATGATCTTGCAGTGCAGTTGACATAGAGTAATTAAATAGATTATGCAATTAGTATTTATAATCTGTACTAATGTATAAACAGCAGGAATGTTTGTGTGAATATTAGTGTACCATTTCATAATTTTGAGTTTAAGCAATTTTTTCCAACCCAGTTTTTGTTTCCTAGGTGCAGATGGAATAACTGCGCGGCTCACTAGGCTAATCCTCTGCCTTGCGGCGCCGGCACACCGGGTTCTAGTCCCGGTTGGGGCGCTGGATTCTTTCCCGGGTGCCCCTCTTCCAGGCCAGCTCTCTGCTGTGGCCAGGGAGTGCAGTGGAGGATGGACCAAGTCCTTGGGCCCTGCACCCCATGGGAAACCAGGATAAGTATCTGGCTCCTGCCATCGGATCAGCGCGGCAAGCTGGCCGCAGCGTGCCGGCCGCAGTGGCCATTGGAGGGTGAACCAATGGCAAAGGAAGACTTTTCTCTCAGTCTCTCTCTCTCTCACTGTCCTCTGCCTGTCAAAAAAATAAAAAAAAAAATCCTGTTGATTTATAACATGGTAAAATCTACAAGTATATGTTTGGTAACTTCGAAGAAATTTCAAGATAATCTTGTACATAATTTTATGGCCTGTAATGATTCCAAATAATTATTTAATATTTGCATCTCAGACAGGAACTTTTTTGTTCTTTTATAATTTCTTATGTAAAGAAGGTTCTAACATTTTTTTACACTATATGAAAGCATTTCAATGGTGTAAAAAGATAGACAAGATGCAGATTGCTACATGAGCTTTAAAACTTGACTTCCTAGCCTGCTTTTCATTTCTTACACCATCAAAAGGAACCACATCAGGGAAAGGTGTTAGGTAGATATTTTTTTCTTTTACTATTCAAGACTATGATATTTAATATTGTACCACAATGGGGCAGCAGTAAGCAAGATTAGTTTTCTTAAAAGCCCATCACGATTAGCCAGTGTTTGGCTTTATTGAAAAGCGTAACAGTAAGTTTACATTTCCTTTCTTCATACGTTTAGCTTCAAAATTATCACCTGTTTGCAGTTTGTGAGATGCTAGTGGATAGACACTTTAATAAAAAAAAGTGAGTATCAGATCAGCCTCTAAAATTGTGTAAACCATATAAGCACATTAATATGTTACTTCTTTTTTATTTTAAAATTAATGATGAAAGATAACACAATGGATTTTTTAGCACCATATGTACTACTTTCTGCATTTTCTTTTCCATGAAACAATTCATAACTTTCTATCAAATGTGATATATGCTTCCTTTTAAAAATAGAATAATAATTCTATATGCTCCATCAGTTGTTGGAACTCTAAAGAAAATAAAAGACCCTAAGGCCACAGTTACTATATTACCAAAATTTTATTGACCGTGTTTTTTTCTCTGTCTCCTATATCAACATTTTGGAGATCTATTTATGAAAGCAATACTATCCATATGGAAAAAAAGTAGTTTCAAATATACTTTTCTTTCACACCAGTGATATTTATTGACATACATTTTTATTTCACACTGAAAACATATTGAAAATGTGTGTAGTGCAGGTATTAAAATTTCAAAGGTTCTCTCTTGGTATATTCTAAAGTATATGATAAACAAAAAAGGCCAGTTTGCTTTATTTTTCATATGGAGAGATACTAATTGTTTTTTATGTTAATTTCTTTAATATAGCTGTTTATAATATTTTAAAAGTAAAGTTCTAGAGGGAAGATAGTTGAAAAGCATTGTACTGAATTAAAAATATTTACAACATTAGAGGGTTATAATGGCTAGAAAATGTTATAGGCTATGATTGCAATACACTCACATAATAACATAAACTTATTTAAAAATTTTAATATTTAATTCTTTGGAATTTTAGAATATGAGGTTTTGATGAAGTTCAGTGATAGATCCATAAGCCATAATATAAAACATCTATGAAATAAGTCTGCATATGTTCCTTTGTTTATTTGTGTGCTTTCCAATATCTTTCCAAGTATTTTTCCTCCTACCTGTGCTTCTCTTTTGATCTCATTGCACAACCTGTCTCCTTTGTTCTTTTATGTTTCCTCGTTACGAATTTGTGAATCCATATAATAGCAATTAGAATCATTTTGCTTGACTAGAGACTCCTGCAAGAGTCATGTGTTCTTGTTTAATGGTCTTTAAAATAATGTGAATGTTAAATTATGTATACAAATTGTATATATTTTACTTCCACAATACAAAATCATTTTGGTTATTCACAAAGACAAACAAAATATCAACAAATAAAGACTACTGCTTTTTCCACAACTATCAGTTCAGACATAGATAGATAGATAGATAGATAGATGTGCAAAGGCAGGTGGAGAAACTTTAGAGTTGGAAACTATATAGTGACCAAAGGCTAAGCCTTGGGTATGTCCTGGTTGGAGGCTGTTGGCATGGGAACAGGTTAACTAGAAGCAACACATCATATGTTATTTGTTTGGCTTTTTCTCATTGGTCTTGTGCTAGAAATAGAGTCAAAACAATAGGCAGACAGTTATTGTCCTGACTGCTGTGACTTGGTTGCTACAGAGGTTATGATCAGAACTGTATTGTAATAAATTGTCCAGATGCTGCATGCTTGTATATTTAATGTCTTTTTATAAGATTTATTATTTATTTTAAAGAGTTACACAGAGAAAGGAGGAGAGGCAGAGAGAGAGAGAGGTCTTCCATCCGCTGGTTCACTCCCCAGTTGGCCACATTTGGAACTGCAGCTATCTGAAGCCAGGAGCCAGGAGCTTCTCCAGGTCTCCCACATGGGTGCAGGGGCCCAAGGACTTAGGCCATCTTCTAGTGCTTTCCCAGGCCATAGCAGAATTGGGTGGGAAGTGGAGCAGCTGGGACTTGAACCGATGTCCATATGGGATGCCGGAACTGTAGCTGGCAGCTTTACCTGCTACACCACAGCACCGGCCCCTGTATCTTCAATGTCTTTTAACCATACTCTCCTTCTGGATGGGTCAACTAATTCTAGAAATTTTAGAGATTAATATAATTGTCGCTAGTTTTTCAGTTGTCTCCACAGACGTGTGTCATGAGCAGTTTGTTGTAAATTAAAGAGATGCATATGACAAGACAGTGGCTTGAAGAAGTATATATCATTATGGATAGAATGCATTGGAGAGGCACCATAATTATTAAGTAAAAAATTAGAAAATTTATGCTTTTGAGCCAGGAATCCCAATTTCCCAACCTAGACCAAAAAAGTGGAATAAGAACATCAACTGTAAAGTACCAAGTAAAATTGTCTTATAGGTGGCATACCTTGCCTGTTTCATTTAACCTAGTACTCATACAGCAAGATGAGTTAGCAATCGTATACTCCCGCTATGATAAACAAAAATAAATTAATAACAATGTGATTGCACATCTCTACTCATTCCAGTGAGCTGAAAGTGAATTACAATCCACTTAGGAAAAAGTTGGTAATGTTAATAAGTTTTGTAATAGTGATATGCTTCTTACATATTTTATATTTGTATGATTCCCACCATCGGAAATAGTGCTCTGATTTTTCACACATGAGTATGTGAAGATGAGTAAATTCTTCCAAATAGGTTTTAATTAATGATGGCCTCATTTTGGTGCCCATTTGTGTGTCACAAATTTTAGCTTCATCAGTTTTTAGAATTATTGGTTTTCTGGGTAATCACATCTCAGAACATTATTACTAAAATGTGAAGTGTTAGTCTGAGGCAAACAGAATCAGATTGCAATGGTAAAAGAACACAGAGATATTGAAAAAAGGAATTGTTTCTATATATTAGCTGGGTTATATATTTATATATATATATATAAATATTTTGACAGGCAGAGTTAGACCATGAAATAGAAAGACAGAGAGAAAGGTCTTCCTTTCGTTGGTTCAACCCCCAAATGGCCGCTACAGCCGGCGCGCTGCGCTGATCTAAAGCCAGGAGCCAGGTGCTTCCTCCTGGTCTCCCATGAGGGTGCAGAGGCCCAAGCACTTGGGCCATCTTCCACTGCCTTCCCGGGACACAGCAGAGAGCTGGACCAGAAGTGGAGCAACTGGGACAGAATCCGGCGCCCCAACCGGACCAGAACCTGGGGTGCTTTGCTGCAGGCGGAGGATTAGCCAAGTGAGCTGCAGTGCTGGCCTTGGGTTATATATTTAAATCTCTACTGGTGGATAGGCCAGAATGTCCTCTTTTGATTTTGGGGTGCTACTCAGAATAGAATAGGAAAGAAGCTAAAGGAAGCCTCCTCAATCTATTGGTGATGTTGCAAAGAAACTGGGAGAGATGAAGAACAAAACCATTGCAAGTGAGAAGCAGGCATGGAAAAAAAGCTGCTAACCTGAAGGAAAGGTATGAAAAGAGTATAGCTGCATACTGAACTAAAGGAAAACCTGATGTGGCAAAAAAGGGAGTCATCAAGGCTGTAAAGGAGAGAGAGAGGGAGAGAAAGAGAGAAGGAGGGAGGGAGAGGGAGGAATGAGAAGAGGGGGAGGAGGAAAGAAGATGGAGAGGAAGGAGAGGAAGAGAAGGAAGATGAAAACAAAAATGATAGATAAGTTGGTATTGGCAATTTTTTTTTTCTTGTCTACAAGGCATTAATACATCTACCCCATTTACAAATCACTCATTTTAAGAAAAATAATTGAAATGCTTGAGTGTAGAAGTTTTGTTTTTAACCTGCGCAGCATCTATTTTGTGTATAGTTAACCACACTATCGAATGTTTCTTTAGATGTCCTGGTCGTATTTTCAGTATTGACTAACAAGGCTGGTACAGTATAGAGGCTGTAAATTGGCATGGAAATTTAAAAATGGTACTTGTTGGTCATAGCACTAGTGAGTTATATATATATAGGGACAGTAGTTTTCTTCCTTATTAGTTTTCTCTGATGCAGCTTAATCCAAATAATTTTATTCTAGTATTGGAATACTATTTTGTAACTGCCAAAAAAGCTAGTTTTGTTGACATTTTGAATGCTAAGTAAATATGATTTTTTAAATTAAAAAATAAATCATAATGAGTATCTATCCAGTAACAATTATTTGTCCCCTTCCAAGGGAGTTTATTGGATTCAAATTTAGCATTATCTTAATAGATTTTATAATTTATTTTTTGGAAGAAAGAGTCTTAGCAAAGTTATATTTTGGCTTGTTTGGTTTGTTCAATCTAATTTTCAGATATACGTTCAAAGGGATGTAAATTCTGATTGATGAGAATACAGTTTTTCAGAGTTGCATTTATTTTTTATCATGATGGTAAAAGGCTAGATGGCATATTGAGCATTCAGCACTATTGAAATCAACTTTTACTATTTGAGATAGGTTAAAATAGCAGTATGACTGAGTAGTAATGATTACCATAAGGCAGAAAGAAAATCTGTAATGGGCTATTAGAGGTGGATGACAACCATTAGTCTGTGCATTAGTTGAAAAGCAACTGAAAATCAAACCAAGAAATAGATCATTAGATATAGTACCATATAATAAATTATTAAATAATTATTATTTAGATATCTGAACTTATGCTGATATTTCCTCTGGAACCTCAGAAAGTAGGCCCTATTCATACATGTAATATTACAATTTCATTTGCAATATAAAACTTCCTGTACTGGGTTTATAAGAGAGAGATCACAGAGCAGGGAAGAATGATTTCTGTTATGAGCCCATGGATTGTAATTAATCTGGTAAATATGGAAAATCTGTGGATTGTTTGAACTACTTCCCATCTGTATAGCATGCATACTTCAGGGAAGCTGAGCAAATGTGGCAAAAAGTAGAACCCAGCTCTACCAGGGACTGATAAGGTTGAGCATCTGTACTTGTACTTAATGCATTTTATGTGTTTAAAGTTAAGGCAGAATATGACATTTGTTTTCTTCCTTCAGATATACTCATTGATCTGAATTGAACTGTTTTCTTTATCTTACAATATCCCTTCAGTAATTTCATATTTTCTCTCTTTGCAGTTGAATTCTGATCCACTAGCTTTTTATTGTGAATGTTACAGGAATTGTTTTTGGTAAATGTTGCCTTACTTTTAGAGCCATTTTTAAAGAAATCACAAGACTTATTAAGGGAAGAAGGATTCCATAAGTTCATTTCTGGGTAAATCAATTTGGCATTTTACAATACAAGATTTACTATCTTAGATTACTAACAATGTGTACAATTGGTTATAGGTCAGGAAAACCAAGAGCAAAATGAACTGTATATTTTTCTATGAATAGACATTGACCATGGAGGAGAAGTTGATTTAGAATTAAATTGTGAGAAATGATCATGCTTAGTTGAAATTGATACTTGAACATTTTCAGTCATGGCCCACTAACCTAACATTTGGCTGCTTCCAAGTGCAGACCCAACAATCTGTGCTCCTAGCAGTTGGAAAGTGACAGTTAATGCTCTCTAAATATCAAAGCCTGACTTTCCGGAGAAAACACTGATACAGAGGAGAATGTCATCAGATTATGAATGAACCACAGCAAAATATGTCTGAATGGACACTGAACCAGTAAGAATCTCCAGATTACCAGTCTGAGAGCCCAGCTTTGACAGAAGGTATTTCTGGTCTCTACTTGGTGTTACACCTTGGAGAATTTTCCTTAGGGCAAACAAGTTTCAGGCCTATAACACCAATCACAAAAGAATACAAAAAAAAGCAAATGTAATGATCTCACTACACCAATAATGTCAAACCAGTAACAAAACATCCTGATATCAAAACCAAGCATAAATAGTCAAAGAATTTCCATTTCCATGGGGAGGATGTGTTTGGCTTTTCCTGGTGGCTTCTGAATTGGAAACAGAGGTTAAAAAAAAAAATAGTAGTTGGCAGTCACTGATAGCATGATGACTGCTCTGGGAAGATTGAACAGAAGTTGAAGTGTGGCTTCTTGGACTGGTTGCTGCAGAGATTGTGATCAGAACTCTGCTTTCATATATGACCAGACTCATATTAATCCCTAAAATAATATTTGACATTTAATAGGATATCTGTCCTTAATGTGTTGTTCAATGTGAACTAATGCTGTAACTAGTACTGAAACAGTATTTTACACTTTGTGTTCTGTGTGGGTGCAAACTGATGAAATCTTTACTTAATATACACTAAATTGGTCTTCTGTACATAAAGATAATTGAAAATGAATCTTGATGTGAATGGAATGGGAGAGGGAGCGGGAGATGGGAGAGTTGCAGGTGGGAGGGAAGTTATGGGGGGGGAAGCCATTGTAATCCATAAACTGTACTTTGGAAATTTATATTTACTAAATAAAATTAAAAAAAAAAAAAACAAAAAAACACAACTATTCAAATATTTGAAGAAAACTTCCCTTTTTATAGGACACTCTCTGATGCTCTTCTGTCTCAGCACTAAGAAAACATTGCAAAAGGACTGTGTCCCAAACATATTTATGCTTCTTAAAAGACCCACTTATTAATCTCTTGTAGCATGACAAATATCCTTTTAAACATTACTAAAATTCAGCTGGATGTTAGCCAAAAGGTCAAGAAGCTATGTGTATTTGTCTTCTAGAAACATGAAGCCTTTTGTGAACAAAAGCACACAAAAATATAAAGGAATAATTGCTACACGTAGGCTTTCCAGGGAAAATTCCCAAGATGACCTGAAGTCCTGCCAAAAAGAGAGTGCTTGGATAGAATCAACAAATATAATGCATTGCACCTAGAAAACTCTGTGTAGATATTGATTTTAAAACTGGCATCTTGCAGCTGGCCATGTGGTCCAGCAGGTTAATGTCCTGGCCTGAAGCGCCGGCATCCCATAGGGGTGCCGGTTCGAGATCTTGCTGCTCCACCTTGGATCCAGCTCTCTGCTATGGTCTCAGAAAGCAGTAGAAGATGGTCCAAGTCCTTGGGCCCTTGCACCTGCATGGAAGACTTGGAAGAAGCTCCTAGCTCCTGGCTTTGGATCAGCGCAGCTCTGGACGTTGCGGCCAATTGGGAAGTGAATCATCGGATGGAAGACCTGTCTTTCTCTCTCTCTCTTTCTCTGCCTCTCCTCTCTCTGTGTAACTCTAACTTTCAAATAAATAAATCTTTAAAAAAAAAAAAAACAACCTGGCATCTTTGGGCTAGCCCTGTAGTGTAGCAGGTAAAGCCACTGCCTGCAGTGCCAGCCTCTCATATGGGTGCCAGTTCAAGTCTCAGCTGCTCAAATTCCAATCCAGCTCTCTGCTATGGCCTGGGAAAGCAGTACAAGATGACCCAAGTCCTTAGGCCTCTGCCCCCACATCAGAGACCTGGAGGAAGTTCCTAAATCTTGACTTCACACTGTCCCAGCTCTGGCTGTTGCAGCCATTTGGGGAGTGAACCCGTGGATGGAAGACCCTTCTCTCTCTCTATCTCTCTGCCTCTGCCTCTCTGGAACTCTGCCTTTCAAATAAATAAGTCTTAAAAAAACTGGAATTTCACATGATGTGATTTTCAGAACTATTGCTTTGATTACTGTATTTTCAGTGATCTCTAGTATGTTAATGTCCCCCCATAAGTAGTTTGAACAGTGTCTTCTTCAGTATGGATCTCAAAAAAGAAGAGCAGTCATGGCAGGTAACCAGAATTGACACTTTAAGATATTTAACATTGATATAGTAGTTGTTCTAATACATCTTTACTCAATGGTCTCTAGTTGTGTTTTGAATGGGCATTTTGTTTTCTTTAGTATGTTGTTTCTCTGTTTTGATCCAGATTCCAATCACAGATCACATAGTATATTTAAATCTCAAGTAGTATACATTTATACATTTTTCAGCTCCTTAATAACACTGTGGATATTTTTAGATTTAATGCATTTCCTTTCTTATTTTGTTACCATCACTTGCAATAGGCATAAGTCTCAAAACTCATGTGTAGCAGACTTCTAATAATGAGGTGAATTTTTATTATAATAGTATTATAATATCATAAAAATTGTTACTATAATTAGTATTTTTTTTATTTGAAAGAGCCACAGAGAGAGAGAGAGAGAGAGAGAGACAAAGAGATCTTTCATCTACGGATTCTCTCCTCAGATGGCTACAATGGCCAGGGCTGGGGCAGACCAAAGCCAGCAGCTTCATTCGGTCTCTCAAATGGATACGAGGGGCCCAAACACTTGGGTCATCTGCTGCTACTTTTCCTGGGGCTGTAAGCAGGGGGCTAGTTCTGAAGCGAAGCAGCTGGGACACAAACTGGCTGCCATAAGGGATGCTGGCATTGCAGGCAGCATCTTAACTCACTGACCCACAGTGCTGTTCCCAACCTTAATTAGTATTTTCATATGCTCTATTAGAGATGTGTTTCGTGAAAAAATAAATGATAGGGAATAGGAACCTGATAAAATGAAATTTAAAACAGATACATTTGGAAAGAAAGAGGGCATATCAAGTATTTGTCAGGTAGAAGTATGTGGATCCTGAGTCTTTAGGGAATGACCCTGTCTTCATAAGTATTCCTCTGCTAAATGTCCGCTTGTTTCCTCATATTCACCTTTATAAGAGATCTTCAAAAAGCTCATGGAAAATTAATTCTATGAAAACAACTATGTATGGATTTCAAAATGTTTACACCAAAATATAGTCATGTTAACTCATAGTTTGCCTAAACCAGATCTAATTTAAAGCACTAGGAGAGATAACAGTTTTGAAAGAGTGCCCATCACAGCAACATTAGTTCTAAAACTTCAAATTTATAGAGACCTTTGGATGGAAAAAACTTTATGGGTGGAATACCTTAAATAAGTCTGCAGTTTACACATGGATAACTCATTTTAGCTTCTGCTGAGACAGTGTTATAGATGAAGTCTGTAGGAGCAGATCATCTGCATCAATTTGTGAGCAAAACAATGAATCTTATTTTTGTGATAATTGAGGATGACCAACAATTAACAGCAGAAACAGTAGCCAACACCATAGAAGTATCAATTGTTTCTGCTTACCCATTTGAATTGAAAAATAGAAATGGAACCAGCTTTCTGCTCTAACGGTAACAAAGCTGTTACAAACAGACTAGTTGCAGAAAAGAGCAGTTTTCAAAGCAAAAAGGAGCTCAGATACTGAAGCATTTCTCAGGGGAGCTGCTCCATTCCAATATCTAGTAAACCTAACAGTGATGAGCAAGGAACCTCTTGAATACTGTAATAAGCCTCACCTTTCCATAGTTGAGAAACACATTAAACGTTACGTCAGCTGCCCAATATCGATGTTCCTTTCAATAGCTGTCCAAATAGGAGACTATCCGGAGAAAACACATCAGATCGTGGTCACTATTGTTAGAGTGTGCTTGCTTACTAGATATCTAATGACTTTCTTGAAATGTAATTTGACAGCACTTACACATCATCCTTGTAAGAGAACATCTTTCCCTGAGTGTCTGTATGGTGCGCTCCCAACGCTGCCCTTTCCTAATGTGGAAGAGCACTCTTTGCCAGACCTCTTAGGTAGAATCTGGTGGGGACGACCAATGCAGGCAACACAACTGTGTCTTGTAGAACACCAGGGAACTTGCCCTGCTGTTTTGACAGCTGGCCAATCATGTTTTCTTACTCATTTACTATTTGACATTGTGCGCTCTGGCCGGATGGCATGGATTACTGACTGAACAGCCATTGTTCCCTCCCGTAAGTAAAGTTCGTGTCTCTCCCAATTGGATTTTGGGTGAATTCTTTGGAATTAATAAGTGCTGTGCTTGAGCCCTCTTGGGCTTCTGTGGCATGATAGTGTCTCAGATATTATTGTTTCAAAAGAATTGTGGTGTTTTGTTGATTTTATTCAAATGATTCACTAAAGTGACTGAATCTAGGCTAGACTTTTGGGGTTTTATACGTGCAGTTTTTATCAAACTGTACTGTTTGTGAATGGGCAATACCTTGCAATATGAAGGTTGGTATAATGTGTGAAGGGAGAGTAAGACTTGTAGCTGTCTCTGAAGCATTTCTTTGAAGATCTTGACAGTAGATTAGACATAGTGTCACAAGGGTGAGCCTGAAGACTAAAAACCATAAAAAGGATGACAACCAAGAGGTGGAAGTAGTCTAGTAAAACAGTGGGCCACTCAAGAGCAAAGGTTTTGTTTTGGGGGGAGGGGTAAGGCTTTTGACTGCATTGACACAGTTCCCAGTTTTCTCAGTTCTTCAGAGGTGTTTGATCTTATGTTGATAAATAAATTTTTTCTTCTTTAGTTTTAGTTTCTCATTCCATTTCCATAAACTTTTTTAAAATTAATTAATTTATTTGAAAGGAAGAGTTACAAAGAGGCAGAAGCAGAGAGAGAGAAAGAGATCTTTTATTGGCTGGTTCACTTCCCAAATGGCCCCAACAGCCGGAGCTGAGCTGATTTGGAGCCGGGAGCATCTTCCAGGTCTCCCACGTGGGTTCAGAGGCCCAAGGACTTGGGCCATCATTCACTGATTTCCCAGGTCATAGCAGAGAGCTGGGTCAGAAGTGGAGCAGCCAGGACTCATGTGGGGTGCCAGCACTGCAGGCAACAGCTTTACCTGCTATGCCACAGCATTGGCCCCTTCCATAAACTTTTTAAATATTCTCAAATTTTCTTTCCTCATGTCTGTAGCATATCCTCTGTTATTTTTTCATAAAAATGTAAAAGTTCTCATTTAGTTTCTATCAGAAAATCAGCAACATGTTTTCAAGTGAATATAAATTCACCCTATTATACTCTAGTTACTGTCTACATATTTTATGTGTTGTGGGGAGGATGGAGAAAAGAATTACTGTTCAAAATCAATGTTCATTCTTATGCTACAGCCTAGGCAAGAAGCATATATAGATTGTTCCTATCATTTGATAAAATCTGAGTTTAGTGTCTCTTATGTTCCTCTGCATCCTGTTACGATGACTTCTATACAATAATGTGTGTCCTATTTGGTTTGTATCACAATTACAGTAATACAAAACACAGCACCAGAACAGTTTTTTTTTTTGAAGAAAAAAAAAAAAGGATGAAACTCAGAGTCACTAGATAAAGCAAAATTATCATTTAGCTTCCTACATGATTCTGTTTCTTAAAGAAGTCTCAAAATCCTAACTTTTCTACAAATCTTTGTTATATATTAGTAGAGGATAAAAAGGTATGTGTGTGTGTGTATATATATATATATAAGTATGCATACACATACACATGTACATATATATGTGTATAAACTTACCCTTAATACCACATTCACATTTGCATAGAAGTTATTTAGGAACTAGAGAATATGATTTAAATAAAGTATTAAAAATAACCCCAAGTTTAATTGCATACATGTATTGCTTGGGACAGGCATGGCAAAGAATGCATGTTGCTGCTCCCGTGTTCTCTACCTTGGGTAGACACCACAATTAGCACTAAGGTGAATGCTTTTCCTGGGAGATAGTATTAATCTCATTATTCTTCAAGGCACACAGCTTAGTTCAACAGTTTTTAAAAAGCAGGGAGATTAATTATGGAATGAAAAAGAAAGAAGACACTAACAAGAACTCTGTAGAAGAATTAGACATTATTATACAAGTCACAAAGGTGTAGTTTGAGTGATGAATTTGGCTTGAGGAAATTTGTTTGTACTGCATGCCTAAAATACTTAAGTATCTATGAGTAGAGCATGTTTTCTATGTCTTTTGTGTTGCCTTCCTAGTTTGTGGAAATATTGGTAAGTTTTAAAAAATGAAAGTGAAACAAATCAGAGTAAATGGCATTATTTGCATCTATATCAGCATTTTATTTTTAGAAATATTGTTTCAAAGACTAAAATAAGTGAATAAAAATTAAAGTTAAATGAACTTATTTAAATTGAAATTGAATATTCCATTTCAAATATAAATAATGAATGCTTCACTTTAATAATTCTAATACTTTATTATTTGGCAGATTGACAAACCATTTCTAACCTTTTACTTACATATTTTATCTTTTATTGATCTCATGTCTTGACTGATAAACTTGAAGATAATTTTGCTGCAATTCGTGGGGGCTCCATGGCTGGCCAGCCCATGGGGAGTCACGGCACCACTTGCCGCTCCCTTGCCCGCAAAGGAACGACACTGTTCGCAGCTTATCAGTCTTCAGCAGACTTTTAATGGGAAAATAACAGTGACAGAGAAAGAATGAAAGGAGGAGAGTGGACAGGAAAGCCCCCTCCTTCCTCAGCACACAGCTTATATACAAAATCTGGCCAATTGCAAGCGGGCTCGAGTCCATGCACGGAACACTCCGATCCGCTGTCTGTTCACGCAGTGTGCACGCGTCCCTGGGCCAATCAGATGAGGTGTCACGCAGCAGGCAGGCTCACCGCATAGTCCTCAGCGCCATCTTGTTGTTTACGAGACAGGCTCAGTGCCTCTGGAAAGTCCCAGCTGTGGGAAAGCATTGCCCTAACCGAAACTAGCAGCATTCGCCTTGCGATAAAGACACAGCAGCAGCTATCAGACCGACCTTGACGTGGGGGCTCCATGGCTGGCCAGCCCATGGGGCCCCACACAATTCTTATGTGCAGGATCTTTATATTTTATGGATTGCAGTTATGTGTGCTTTTTTATTAATTAAATAACTGAGTATTGATATAATTTTTAAATATTAATAGTTCTGAAATTTAAAAAAAAAAAACATGTTTTACTAGAATCCTGGAATATCTCTAAACCATAATAAATATATATTTTTTTCAAAAGCATAGCCAAATTTACAATTAGTTTAATTTTCATCAAATAACAAATATAGAACAATTTACCCCAGTGAATTTTAAAAATATCCCTATATACATACACACACAAACACGAATTCCTCCTACTGAGCAATTATTTAAAATACTATAGGCAGGGAAGGTGCTTGGCCCAGCAGTTAGGTTAGTGCTTGGGATGACCCAATTTATATCAGAGTGCTTGGGATGCATGTCCTTGGAGGCAGCAGGTGATGACTCAAGCAGCTGGGTCCCTGCTACCCAGATTCAATTTCAGGCTCCTGACTTTGGCCTGGTCTCTCTGGCTGTTGTAGGCATGTGTTCGAGTCAACCTGCAGAAGGAAGATACCTCTCTCTCTTTCGGTCTCTCTCTCCTTTCTCTCTCTCTGCCTTTCAAACAAAATGAATATCAATTTTTTTTTTATTTATTTGACAGAGTTAGACAGTGAGAGAGAGAGACAGCAGAGAGAAAGGTCTTCCTTCCGTTGGTTCACCCCTCAAATTGCTGCTATGGCCGGAAATAGACCGATCCGAAGCCAGGAGCCAGGTGCTTCCTTCTGGTCTCCCATGCGGGTGCAGGGGCCCAAGCACTTGGGCCATCCTCCACTGCCTTCCCGGGCCACAACAGAGAGCTGGACTGGAAGAGGAGCAACCAGGACTAGAACCTGGTGCCCATATGGGATGCTGGTGCTGCAGGTGGAGGATAACCAAGTGAGCCATGGCGCCGGCCCCATGAAAATCAATTTTTAAAAAATAATAAAAAAAATATAGCACTTTTCCTATGGTAATTAAAATGTTCTTAAAAGTTAGCGAATAATGGTTTTAAAAAGTTACAGCAGATACAGATAATCATAAAGAACTAATTTTCAGGCCGGCGCCGCTGCTCAACAGGCTAATCCTCCATCTTGCGGTGCCGGCACACCGGGTTCTAGTCCCGGTTGGGGCACCAGATTCTGTCCCGGTTGCCCCTCTTCCAGGCCAGCTCTCTGCTGTGGCCAGGGAGTGCAGTGGAGGATGGCCCAAGGACTTGGGCCCTGCACCTGCATGGGAGACCAGGAGAAGCACCTGGCTCCTGCCTTCGGATCAGCGTGGTGCGCCGGCCGCAGCGCGCCAGCTTCGGCGGCCATTGGAGGGTGAACCAACGGCAAAAGGAAGACCTTTCTCTCTCTCTCTCTCTCACTGTCCACTCTGCCTGTCAAAAAAAAAAAAAGTACTAATATTCAGTTGTGGAAACTTAAAATGCTGCTTTTATGTGTTATTTTATGATCATAAAGCTGTCCTTGGGATACTGTAATGCACAGGAAGTCATCATTTTGTAATATACTTCTCTGTTATTTCTCAAAGTGTTTTTAGAAAAAAAATACACACTTTCTTCACCTAAGCATCTCTCCTATACAAAGAAAACTAGTATATATGGAGATTGTAATTAGGAGTTATTAACTTGAGTTACTATATTAGTTTTGTCTTGCTGGTGACAAATTAATATGTATTTAGTATCTTGAAACAACATCCATTTGTTACCTCATGGTTCTGTAAGCTAGAAGTCTGGCACAGCATGACTGGATTCTCTGTTCTGGGTTTCACAAAGTATCAGAAGAGCTCAGCTCTTACCTGAATGGTCTCAGGAATGATCAACCTTGAAACTCCTCCAGGTGCTTAACCGAATTTAGTTCCTTATTGGACTGAAATCCTTGTGTCCTTTGTCAGTTCTCCTTTTGGGGCCACCTTGTGCTCCTATCAGTTCCAGTTTTCAAACCAGAAAAGGTATAAAGGCTTTTGTTCCTTTGTTAAGTTGAATTACACTGATGTCTCTCTCTCTCTCTCTCTTTTTTTTTTTTTTTTTTTTTTTTTTTTTGACAGGCAGAGTGGACAGTGAGAGAGAGAGAGACAGAGAGAAAGGTCTTCCTTTGCCGTTGGTTCACCCTTCAATGGCCGCTGCAGCCGGCGCGCTGCGGCCAGCGCACCACGCTGATCCGATGGCAGGAGCCAGGTGCTTCTCCTGGTCTCCCATGGGGTGCAGGGCCCAAGCACTTGGGCCATCCTCCACTGCACTCCCTGGCCACAGCAGAGAGCTGGTCTGGAAGAGGGGCAACCGGGACAGAATCTGGCACCCCAACTGGGACTAGAACCCGGTGTGCAGGCGCTGCAAGGTGGAGGATTAGCCTATTGAGCCACGGCGCTGGCTCTCTTTGTTTTCTTTTCCTGCGCATTTAAGGGCTCATTTAATTACTCCAAGACTACCCAGATAATACAGTGTAACCTCCCTATTTTAAAATAAACAAATTAGTAATTTTAGTTACATCTATAAAATCCCTTTTGCCAGATAGTATAATTATGGGTGAACAACAAGATGAAAAATCATGGAGGACAAAATTGCCTGCCTTAATTACATTTAAAAAAATTTGGTACAGAATTCAGCATGATTGTTTATGTTCATGTTTCCATTGACCAATAACAAACTTGTGTATAGCAGTAACAGAAATACAATTGTAAATGTACATTTATCATAGATTTTAATATTTCACAGTCTGTTTTCACAAAATCATCTTTTAAATTAGATTCAAAATATATTCTTTCTCCTGAAGCTAGAAAAACAGATGTATCCCAAAGCATAAACATAAATACTAAGAAATATGTTACACTTGTAAGTACAGTATGATAATCTATATACCAGATTCAAAATATATGTACTCTAAATTTTTAATAAACATATTAAATGGAAAAATAAATAGAAAAATAACCAAGTAATAAAAAGCTAAGAAGGATAATTGGATCATATACTTTCTATTTTAATTATTCACTGTAATACCATTAAACACTGTGTTAAAATTATTTTGTTATAATTTTGTACTTTACCAGTTATATGGGTGTTTTTTCAGGATCAGCAGAAATTCTAAATTTCTAAATTATATGCTATCATCCAAGGAATATTAACATAAAATTGAATTTCTGCTAATTAGAAGAAAGGAAGGCAAATTAGCATGACACATTAATTTTGCATTTACTGTAGTCTTACCATAATGTGCGTGTGTATGGGGAATTTGTTACTCTCTTTGCAGTAGTATCAGAATTTACTTCTTGTGGTCTCTTAACTGAAAAAGTTATTTGTTTGCAAAAAGAACTGCTATAAAAAGTGAATTGCAGAAAACTGACTGGAAAATAGTTCTATAAGATAATTTAATGGAACATATTTTTTGTTTACTATATAAACTCTGGCATTGGTTATAATGGATATATATTTGGCATTCAAATGTTCATAATTTTAAGACTTTAGGAAGGCAAGTAACTAAAGTAGTAGACAATTCAAATTCCTTTGTGAAAATTATAAATTCATTATATTGAATAGAAAATCTTAAAAGAGTTTGACTTTAATTTGGATTTTAGCATTGTAATTTGTATTTTCAATAGCTGTTGCCTTTTGAAGCTTTTTTATTATTAATTGATTATGATTGTCTTTAGTTATTAAACCATATTTTAATATCTCTTTTCAATATTCAGATCTAATATACAAACTTTTGATAAATGTTCTTCTTTGATATTCATGAGTATTTGTTTGTGAAACACTAGTGACAATTTAATGGGTTTTAAAAGTCTTCTTAAAAAAGAAAAATGTCTGTTCTTCCCAATGGGCCAGAATGTTAGATTTTGTGGTAGGTAAAGTTTAGCACATACCTGTAGGCACAGAATGCTTTATTTCATCTGAAATTATAACCTAATACAATACACTTCAAAAAGTTAATGGAAAAGTAGAAATCAAAGATAAGCTTATTTTTTGCCTACCAATTTAAGATAACAAAATATACAGTTCAGCTCCCTCCTGTGAAGGGTAGTGCATGGGGAAACTCATTGATAATATGAAAATGAAGTGGTGAAGACATGTAAAGGCAGAAGTTGAATTCAGTGAGTGTTTTTTGTAAACTCCCTACTCCTCTTAAATATTTGGTGTTATTTCCTTATTCTAGGGCCCCAAGGACTAGCAGTCTGGTAGTCAGCAAGCTTTGAGAACAAAGTAACATACTGAGGACATGCTGTGTAAATTCATTGTATTAGATAGTTGGTCAAGTGTGACTTAAAGATAGGTGGGCATGTGACGAAACTGTTTTTACCACTATTACAATGCTCCATCCTGTATCAGTGTTTGAGTCCCAGGTTCTGTGTTTCACCTCCAGCTTCTTCATAGCTTGCATCCCGGAAGGCAGCAGGTGGTCAGTCAAGTACTCCCGTCCCTGCCACCCATGTGGGAGACCCAGATGGAGTTTCAGTCTCCTGGCTTCTGCCTAGCCCAGCCTTGGCAGTTATAGGCATTTGGAGAGTGAACCAGCAGATGAAAGATTACTCCCCATCTGTTATCTCCCCCTCTCTGACTTTCAAATACAGAGAAAATAATTTATAAGTTTTAAAAGAAAAATATGTTTATGTTAAAGAAAAAATAATTTGAAATCCATGCTTAATATTTCTGTGACTTTCTGAAGATACCTCACTATCCTAGGAACAATATGGATAAAATAAGGCATTGCATAGGAACATTGATCTCTTCAAGCATTAGGTAATAAAAGGAGCTCTCAAACATTACAAATTGAGAACAGCTATTTAAGAGACAATATATATGATTTATGTAAGTTAAAATTAATTTGTGTAGGTTTTATCTATAATTTGATATGTTTGTTAGTAGTTATGTTTAATTCTCCATTTATCTGCAATATGAGGAAACCATGTCAATTCACATAAATGATTATTCTTGGAAACATAAAATGACATATTTTTGAGAGAAAATTCTTTAGATTTACTAGAATCTTTATTTGATCAAAATGTTAAAATCTTATATTTTCCTATTATTTTTAAAACCTTTGAAATGTCAAAATAATCAAATACTCTAAAAATCAATATTCATTGCCTGGAGTTTATTTGATTTCTCAAAGTGTGAAGTAATTTTATTTTTATCTAGTTCAAACTTTAGTGCAAAAAGGTCAACAGAATCAACTTTACAAAGATAAATTAGCTCTAGTTATCCCAGAAGTGAATGAAAGTGGATTAATTAGAATATCCATGATGTAACAACTCTAAGGACCTATTCTCTGTTTATATTAATAGTAAATTATAAAGTTCATTTTGCTTATTTTTCTTCACCATTACATTTAAACAAAACATTAACTTTTTAATTGGTTATACACTTGAAATGACATTATTATTTCTCTCTACCCATCAATTTTTAGAAGAAAACCTGTGATTTTCTTTTTCTTCACAGTAAAATTTTGGCAGGAAATTTAGTTGCTAGAAGCAACAGGAACTACTCAGAAGATTGAAAAAACCACAAGTCACATTATTATGGGTCCTTAAAGAAAGGGATAATATTTATTTGGAGAGTTGTTTGGAAAGTTATACTATTTGAGTGAAATGATCAAGATTGTAGATCAGCCGAAGGTCAAATGACCCCCTCAAGTGAAGCTGTTTATTATTAAAAGATCAAGAGAAAATAATGTATCTGCAAACTCAAAAAATAATATATTGTCCTGAAATATAATTTTTAAATTTAACTCATGAACCGTATTAGTATTTAATTCTGAAAGTGCCCAGATAATGATATTTATCATTTAGACTACATTCTTCATTAGTGGAATGTGTAGGGAGCCTGATTCTCCTGTTTAGTACCAGTTGAGGGGAAGAGTTACTGAGTCACTTAATTGATGTTTGGTATACATCTAATTCCCTGAGTCTTTTGCCCTTTGGTTGCTGAAAACAAAAGTCACAACTGTGCTATTCCAACTCTGTTGAATGACAAGGGGTTTCTGAGGCAAAGAATAAAGTATATCAGACAAGTCACACAGTAACAGTTATAAGTCTTTGAAAGTTGTATAACCAGCTGGTGCCGCGGCTCAGTAGGCTAATCCTCCACCTTGTGGTGCCAGCACACCAGGTTCTAGGCTCGGTCGGGGCACCGGATTCTGTCCCGGTTGCCCCTCTTCCAGGCCAGCTCTCTGCTGTGGCCAAGGAGTGCAGTGGAGGATGGCCCAAGTGCTTGGGCCCTGCCCCTCATGGGAGACCAGGAAAAGTACTGGCTCCTGCCATCGGATCAGCGCGGTGCGCTGGCCACAGCGCGCCGGCCGCAGCGGCCATTGGAGGGTGAACCAAGGCAAAGGAAGACCTTTCTCTCTGTCTCTCTCTCTCACTGTCCACTCTGCCTGTCAAAAAAAAAAAAAAAAACAAAAAAAACCAAAAAAAACAAAAAAAAGTTGTATAACCATTCCAAAAGTCATTCAAATAGAGATGCACTGGAATAGTTTTTTTTTTTTTTTTTTTTTTTTTTTTTTAAATGTCACCTCATGAAGTGTTGATCTTTTTGGTCTTTCATTGATTAGATTACATGATTATAAAATGCTGTGTACAAAAATGCGGTTTTTTTTTGTTGTTGTTTAAAGATTCATTTCTTTATTTGAAAGGCAGAGTTTACAGAGACAGGGAGATTTTATATATATATATATATACACACACATACATATATTATATACATATTACATATACATATACATATTACATATGTATATAATATAACATATATATGGAGACAGAGAGATCTTCCATCCACTGGTTCACTCTACAAAGGGCTGCAAAAGCCGGGATGAGCCAAGGTTAAGCCAGGACCCAGGACCTAGGAGGCTTCATCTAGGTCTCCCGTGTAGGTGGCAAGGACCCAGGCATTTGAACCATTCTCCACTGCTGTCCCTGGAACATTAGTAGGGAGCTGGATCAGAATTGGGGTGGACAGGACTTGAATCTGTGCCCATATGGCATGTCACAATGCAGGCAACAGCTTTGCCCAGACTGCCAGCCCCCAAAGATGTTCTTACACATTATAGAATGTTTGGTTGTGTATGGTTCTACCATTCCTTTCTTGACATAAAGTTCTACAAGAGCAGACATAGCTTCAAATCAACTCCACCTTTTATTATATGTAGCTTTTCTCAAACAAATTATTAATTTGTTTTTTTCTGAGTTCAGTCTTCTCTTTTGTTAAATGGCATTGATAATACATATTTTTAATTTAAAACATGTAGAGAAGAGCTGGAAAACAAAATTCTGCAATTGATTCACTTCCCTCTATGCCACCCTTCTCTTTTGTGTTCATTATAAAGAACTGGAACATTAAAAAGGACTCAAAAGACACAAAATAACTGACTTTCTACGTGTATAAAATATTTCCAAACTCTTTTTTCCCCAAAGAAACTTTTTATTTAAGGAATACAGATTTCATAAATACAACTTTAAGGATATAGTGATTCTTCCCACCATACCCACCCTCCCACCCACACACCCATCCCTACTCCTCCTCCCTCTCCCATTCCCAGTCTCACTCTCCATTAAGATTCGTTTCAGTTAACTTTGTACACAGAAGACCAACTCTTTACTAAGTAAAGATTACAACAATTTGCACACACACACAAAACCTGAAGATTTTAAGATCAGTTTAATTGCCTCTCAGTTATATGACTGTGATCCTCTTATATGACTTGGTTACCAAATCTAGTTTTATATTTCAGGAGGTTTGTGAATAGAATTGCTTTTAATGAGTAAAATGTAATATAGAAAAGTAACTTTGTGATTAGTGGGTAATGCCCATGTCGTGTTTCCAATAAAAATGAATGCCTCTTGAACATATAGAAAATATAGAATAGTGGCCGGCGCCGTGGCTCAATAGGCTAATCCTCCACCTTGCGGCGCTGGCACACCGGGTTCTAGTCCCGGTTAGGGCGTCGGATTCTGTCCCGGTTGCCCCTCTTCCAGGCCAGCTCTCTGCTATGGCCAGGGAGTGCAGTGGAGGATGGCCCAGGTGCTTGGGCCCTGCACCCCATGGGAGACCA
Source organism: Oryctolagus cuniculus (assembly GCF_051225735.1). Taxonomy (NCBI): domain Eukaryota; kingdom Metazoa; phylum Chordata; class Mammalia; order Lagomorpha; family Leporidae; genus Oryctolagus; species Oryctolagus cuniculus. The sequence goes on along the minus strand of NC_142869.1, from coordinate 55,748,102 downwards.
GGAAAAACACCTGGATCCTGGCTCCTGCCATCGGATCAGCGCAGTGCGCCGGCTGCAGCGGCGGCCATTGGAGGGTGAACCAACGGCAAAAGGAAGACCTTTCTCTCTGTCTCTCTCTCTCTCACTGTCCACTCTGCCTGTCAAAAAAAAAAGAAAATATAGAATAGTTTCAAAAATTATAGAGTGCTTATTTGGTATGCAGCGACTATTCTAAACATTTACATTCTATTGATTCATTTAATAATCAAATACATTTTATAAAGAATTTTATAGTAATATATGCAATCATATTAACAAGTGACAAAATATCAGCCTATAACTCCATACACTTATTTATTCACTGCAGACATACAGAAATAATGAGACTTTAGTTTAAACCTTTTAGTACAAATATCAATTTCTGTGAATTTTATATTTTATATTAATTAAAGTCCTCAAATATTAGTACTTTGTAGGCCCGCAGTTTTTTCTTGCCTCTTCCTAAGTGATATGTTATTAATTATTTTGGCGATGGCCTATGACTCTTTCTTAAGCTTTCTACTATTTATTTGTATAAAGGTTTACTTATTTTCCACTAATGATAGTTTGTCAGAGTTAAAAATTAACATTTAATTTTGTGTAATATTTTGAAGATTTTACTGCATAATTTTCTGATGATATTAGTGTTGCTTGAGAAATCTATTGTCATTCTAATTGCTGTTTTTTCCTAGATGAATATTCTTTGTTGATCTGATAGCTTTATTTCTTTTTCTTTTGAATGTTGCCTATAATCAGCTCAATGCATTTGGTTGGTGGTTTGTTTTAATTTACTTTCCTAGTACATGGTGTGCATCTTTAATCAGAGTAATCCAGTTATTATACTTCTGGAGAATTTTTAGTTTTTCCTCATAAAAAGGGCTTTGCATAACTCCCTTTTATTTTCTTTTTCTAAGACTTCATTAAGACATATGTAAGAGCCTGTCAACTTAATTTCTGTGCCTACTGATGCATCTCACATGGTTATTTCTTTTTTCTTTATGCCATTCTGTGTGATAGCATATATTTTAATTGGTTGTCTAATTACCTATTTGGCTGTATTGCTTTTGGAAATCATAGTGTCCAGTGAGCTATTTAAATATAATTTTATTTTCTAAGTTTTAAAATTTCCACATTAACCTATACCTTTTAAGTAGAATTCAACACTTTCTCCTTGAGTATACTTCATTTCTGAGGACTTTTACTTATTTTAAATCATTCTCTATTACATTACAACATCTTCTAGAATAAATGATCTTCTATTGCTTATTTATTATCTGTATTAAATCTTTAATTATTCCCATTGTGTTTTAGAATGCTGTGTGTGCACACATGTGCTATGTGTGCATCTGCCCTCCTCCCCCCGATCTCTTTTTTCCTTGTCTAGTGAATTTGCATTTGCCTTCTTTTGACCTTGACCCCGTGGTTATACTATTTGCTTGGGGCTCTGTCTTGTGATAATATTATAGTTCAGTTATAATATTTCATAAATTTGTTCAGATCCTATTTATGGACTTAGAACTGGCTTTCCTGCTTCTGTAAAATGATTATATGTTAAGTCTGGGCACCAAAAGTGATCAGGCTGCACTGCTAAGTGTTCTCAATATGGATGCCATGTGTCACCCAAGGTTTTGTTTTGAGTCAGTGAGCTTCAGTGAGTCACTATCATTCACTGTCTCTACAGATACTTTGTTTGCTGTCCTTCCATTCATCATAAGCATTCTTTTCTTTCTCAAGGGAACTAACCTGTTAGAGCCTATCAGTGATCTTTATCCTCTGACTACGGACTAGATTCAGTCATGGGAAACTTCAGCAAGGGAGCTCTCAGAAGACATAGGGAAAGTATGAAGTGTTCATTACTTTATTTTCTTTCATGAGTTGTCAGAAGAGAATGAAGATACCCTGAAGAGACATTAATTCTATATCTTAACTACAGTGACCTTCTTCATGCGGCACAGCCTTGTTCTTTCAGACTCTCATTGCAATATCTGTCCTTCATTCCGTGGAGTCTGTTGTGACTAACAGCTTTTTATTCTGGTGGGGGTGAGTGCAGCAGAAACAGCAGTGCATCCTCTATGTCCTGACATGTATTGCCTATCAGATCATTTATTCAGCTTCCCCAAATCATCTTTTTTAAAAAGATTTATTTACTAATTTGAAAGACAGAGATACAAAGAGAGAAAGAGAGAGAGAATGCGTGCGCGCGAGAGAGAGACAGAGAGAAATATCTTCCATCTGCTGGTCCACACCCCAGATGGCTGCAATGGCCTGGGGCTGTGCCAAGCAGAAGCCAGGAGCTTCATCCAGGTCCCCCACATGGGTGCAGGGGCCCAAGTACCTGGGCCATCCTCGGCTGCTTTCCCAGGTGCATTAGCAGGAAACTGGATCATAAGTGGTACAGCCTGGTCTGGAACCGGTGCTCACATGGGATACCACTGCAGGTGGAGGCTTTACCTCTATGCCCCAGAGGTGGCCCCTTATTTTTTTAAAGAGCCCTGAATCACCTTGATATTAGTACACCACCAATTTCTGTTGACTGAGGTTCCACCTCTGTAGGACTATTCTGGTCTCCCTTGCTACATTCTGCACCCATATTCTACACATTGTTTTCTTTAGATTCATTTATGTCTTTGCTTTTCTCTTCCACACTGATCCAATGAAATAGTTAATTCAGCTTAAGAGATTTACTATAGTGCACTATTGTTCTTTTTCTAATCCATCTATCATTGCTATGTGCCTTGAGCAGAGGTAAAGTATGGCGATGGCTCATGGAACATACTTTTAAAGTTATATTGATTGATGTCTTAGCTTCTACTATGTATGCAAACTAGAACTTATGAAGCAGGGACATCTTAAGATACCGTACCTGAGCCAACACCATGGCTCACTAGGCTAATCCTCCACCTGCGGCGCCAGCACCCTGGGTTCTAGTCCTGGATGGGGCGCCAGATTCTGTCCCGGTTGTTCCTCTTCCAGTCCAGCTATATGCTGTGGCCCGGGAGTGCAGTGGAGGATGGCCCAAGTCCTTGGGCCTTGCACCTGCATGGAAGACCAGGAGGAAGCCCCTGGCTTCTGGCTTCAGATTGGCGCAGCATGCTGGCTGTAGTGGCCATATCGGGGGTGAACCAATGGAAGGAAGACCTTTCTCTCTGTCTTTGTCTCTCTCTCTAACTCTGCTTGTCAAAAATTAAAAAAGAAAAAAAGATACTGTACCTGTAATAGATAAGAAAAAGTACATTCAGCTTATCCAAGAATCTACTAATGAGGAAGGAAGTTAAAGTAGTATCCCCAAAAGCAGACCCATTAATGATGCTAGAACTCCTGAGATGTCATGGGAAGTATCATGTTGTGGCAATAAATGTAAGCTACTTTTGTACTATCCTTGCTTTGTATGTGTATTTCGTGCTCTATAGGATGGAAAGGGTAAATGTATGACAAACTACAGATGAAATTTACCAATACAATCACTATAGGCCGCAAGAAGCTGAAGAGGTCCTACAAAGAGTTAGCTCATCAAATAGAACTGTTGGTTTAACTATTTATATAATATCACTTTTGCTCTGGTTAATCCATCTGCTAAGATCTTAATAGTTGATTATTTACAATATTGTGAAATTAGTTTTAGGATGCCAAGGAGTGAAGAGATTTCTCTGTGTACAAGTTTACCATAAAGTGGTTTAAGGGAAGGAGGAAGGCAAGGAGGAGGAGGAGGATAAAATGGATTTTAAGACAGAAAGACTGGAAAAATATAGTGTGAAGGAAATAGAAAATTCATTCATCTCAAAAATTGCATGGTTTTCTGAGTAAGATACAAAAAAATTAGGAATACGAAAAATTTTAAACCACAGCCACAGAAACTTTCCTCATCTAAAAAAGCTAAACAGTTTAAAAGTACAGTTTTTTTTTTTCTAAAGATTTTTATTTTTTTGAGAGGTAGCGTTACAGACATGAGAGGGAGAGGAGACAGAGAAAGGTCTTCCTTCCACTAGTTCACTCTCCAAATGGCCACAGTAGTCAGAGCTGTGCTGATCCAGTCAGGAGCCAGGAGCCAGGAGCTTCTTCTGGGTCTCCCATGTAGGTACAGGGACCCAAGCACTTCGACCATCTTGTACTGCTTTCCCAGGCCGTAGCAAAGAGCTGGATCAGAAGAGGAGCAGCCAGGACCAGAACTGGAGCCCATATGGGATGCCGGTGTTGCTGGCAGAGGATTAACCTACTGCGCCACAGCACTGGCCCCCGAAGTACAGTTTTATAAAAGCTCCAAATAAACCATTTTGAAATTAAATGAATTAAGAAAACATCTTATGTCTACCTAAAGTTTACTGAGTCAATCATGAACATCATAAAATAATATCTGTAGTTCATACCCACCCATCAGCTAGTCAAACAATAACCTGTTAGATCTTTTATTTACCTTGACCATACATGTGTTTAAATGGCTATTTATGTATATATTAATTCATGTTTCTATAGGTTTTATGTATCTTCTCATTTATATATGTTATATACTTATATGATAAACATACACACAGATAATGAAAATCACATAAAAATGATACATTCACTTAACATGTATTTATAGCTATTATAAGTAATCATTTTTAAACTATGTTAAATAATTCCACTGTTGAGTGACAATTTTAATCGTGATTCCAAAACTCATTTCTAATTTTTATTTAATTTATTTTTATGAGATACAGAAAAACAGAAAGAGTTCTCATTCACTTGTTCACTAACCAAATGCCTGCAATGACTGGGACTAGGCCAGGTGAAATCCGGGAGCCTGGAATTCAATCCAGGCCTTGCAGGTGGGTGACAGGCACCCATCTACTTGAGCCATCACTGTTGCTTCCCAGGATCCACAGTAGCAGAGACCTAGAATTGAGAACAGAGTCGGGATACAATCCCAGGTTCCCAGATATGAAATCTGGGCAGTGGCTACTCCACAATTGTGATAGAAAAATTCAGCAGAAAACTTATAAATTGCATAAAAACTTGCAACTAAATATAACATTGATTTTTGAAAAATACTGTGAAACAGTATGTGTTTATAGTAGATGACTGAAATATGTCATCAAATTGAAATCTTGGTTATTTGCTTAATTGTGCAGCAACTGACCTCAGCTAGTTATTCAGTTTTCATTGCTTCAATTTTCTCATCCCTATATAGGAATTATTATCATATTTACTACAATTATTATATGAATATATTGTAATTTTCTATTGAAAGCATATGTATTTATTGGCCTTTCTATTATTAATCCTTTTACTATTTTAAAATCCTCTGTTTATTAGTATCACTGCTGTTGCCCTGTTTCCACAAAGTATGATAATAAATTTGACTTATTTTGTATACAGATGTCTACAGACCTATAGCTTGTGAAATCACATATGTCAGATTCTAACACTGTTAAGTATAATAATGTATTTTCTTCTATTTTGTTTACATTTTGATAATTTTTTTAAAAGTGAGTTAAACTACTGGTTATAGAGCAAACTTGAAATGTCTGTGTTTTTAATATTACTTAAAAACCTATTTTTGAAAGTTAACTGTGTGCCAGATACATCCTAGGGTTATTTACTTACATCTACTAATGATAATACCATTATATAAATATTTTTAAAGTTTTTTATTTTGTGGTATAACAATTTATAAGATACAGAAATTTTTAATAGTGTGCTGATGGTCACACACTAAGTAAATACAAAATCCAGATCTCAATAGTACTTTGTTTTCAGCATCTGTATTCTGCCTTTATTATTCCTATCATTTCTCTTTTTAAGGAATAAGATTCTTTCCTCACTAAACAATATGTGAAAAAGCACATTTATACATATTTTAATGTATATACTAACTCTAAATACTTGATGTTTCAGCCATCAATAAATTAAGAGCATTTATGAAATAAAAATAAGTGATTGTTAACTCTTTCAATAATACAGACACTAGAATGAATGAATCCATATATATTTATAAGTTATCCTCCTACTACATCTTCAGTTATTTTCATATTTATATTAAAGGAACCATATCTTGCTGGTTATAACTATTATAAATATTTCTTATAAATAATTTAGTTTGTTAGATTAAAGTTGAGATTATTCTACCATTTGAGATTGTTTGAGACTTCCACTTTAATGAAAATATGGTAAGAAAAATATGCCAACTAAAGTTTACAGTTATATTAAAAATTCTATAATGATTATTTCATGCATTATTTAGAAACAATATAGATATATTCGTTTATTTCCAGAACTTAGAAGTCAAATACTGTAAATATTTTGAGAAAAAGTGGAAAAACAATCACACACACACGCAAACTAGATTCTCAAAAGAAAGCTTAAAATAAAAAGTTAAACATATTGTCATGTTATAAAATTTTATTCCACTTTATTGTATTCATTTTATTGAATTTAAAAGTTAATAAACTGAATAAATTAAGAGATTAAAACAGTGAAAAATATGAATAATTTTAAAGTATGTAATATATCAGATGCAATATACAATGACTGTTTTTGAAAGCAGTTTTTTACTTTATATTTTATATTTAATGTGTTGATTTTGTCATGTGTAAGATAAAAAGGTCATAAGTATATCATAAAGTAGTTGTATATTACTTATAAACTTGCAACCAAAAAGCTGTAGGAAACAATGATATCTTGAATTTTTACTGGAGCACACTTGAGAAAGTGTTTTGTGTACTTGAAGAGTTCTTATGTGGAGACACAGTCTCTTTCACATTTAATAAATCTTTCATAAAAACAGTAACACTTTTTAATTATTATCTAATTCTACTAAAAATGTAAGCTTAAGTAGCATCAACAACAAAGTAATGTTATTAGTAAACATATAACCTTTCTCTTCAGTTGGTTTGATAGTGTTACTCAGAAAGGAATAAATCTGTAATACTTGCTTCTAAATAGCATTTTACTCTGGAGTTTGTATCTGATCTTGCGTACTTATAGTTTTACTAACTAGATGCAGAAATGTAAGATAGTAAACAGAAACAGAAAAATAAATGGCCATGAAAAGTTAAAAACAACAAATTAATTTTCCCTATTATTACCAGATATATCTCTTGTGATGATTTGTACTGCATATAGTAGAAATATAGAATTAATATGGTTAAAATGGGACAGTATTTTTCTCATATAATTGAACATTCAGAGTTTAGAAGGACTTTAGAGATTAGTTAATTCAAGAGATAAAATCAACAACATAAGCTGTCTGGCTTTTAGTATCTCATTGTTGATGATGATTGTGTTAATCACATAAACCAGATAATGTCTACAGGATGAAGACATATGTCTTCCTGTTCACAGAAGACGTACCATCTTACCCATTCTCACCAGGAAAGATTGAGTCAATGAACTAATCCCTGGCAAGAGAAATGAGACTACCATGAGTGATATGGTATAGATAATACACACTCATTTCACTCCAGTAAAACAAATGTGGAGAATTTTCTACAATGTGAATACTACTGAGCATCCTCAAAGCTGGATGAACAGGAAATGAAATCCCAATTGGGTTTACTGAGGGAATAAATTGTTATAATGTATTTAATATAACATTAAAAAATCAGGGTATTGAAATTTTTAAATATAACTCAAAATCTTCACTTACATATTTTTAGCAATTTTTATGATAATCTAAGGCAAACAGTCACTATTGTTATCAAAGTTATATTCCTAAAATAATGTTAAAAATGAATTGGAACAAAATGCATTATGATAAGAAGAACTTTTTCAACTCCAAATTGATCTCTAAATCTATATTTATTGCTATTTTGTTGGCAAACTCACCTGTACAATTTTGTGATTCTTATCCTCTTTCTGTTGGATACTATCCCACTAGACACTCCCATAAGTTTACAACCTAGTGAGTTGATCCTTATTGTAATACTGACTAATTATATTATCTGGTTATTATGCCTAGTGGTTGTCACAAGTGTATTCCTATTTGACACATTGGAAGTCCTAGATATATAGTGTGTCAATATGAATTCATGGGCTGTAAATATATTTTATAAACTCGTAGAAAATGATTTTCTTGAGTGTATGTTGTTTAAATGGTATGTATGACACTACTTAAAAAGACGATTTTATATGCTTCTATGTAATGTTAAGTTATTTAAATTTGTGAGTGATTTTGACTGCAGGCATTCTGAAAATTAGACTATGTGCTACACTGGCATTTCCAGCATTGGTATTCAAAACATAATAAAGTTTAACTTAGGAGTGGTTTGCTTTAAATAGGACACATTTGTATCTCAAATCCTTTTTTCTCTGATTTTTTCTAATTGAAATAGACAATATTTCTTCTGAAGAGTCACTGTAGCAACTTTAAGATATTTGGTAAGAATCTGAGGGATAGGAGACAACAGGGAACACTTGCATGAGTTCTTCAAGATAAAGATCCTGACTTGGAAACAGAGAGAAGGAAATGAAGATGCAAAGAGACATATAGATGATACTAGAGCACATGTATGTTGTTTTTTGTTTGTTTGTTTTTGTTTGTTTGTTTGTTTGACAGGCAGAGTGGACAGTGAGAGAGAGAGAGACAGAGAGAAAGGTCTTCCTTTTCCGTTGGTTCACTCTCCAACAGCCACTGTGGCCAGGGTGCACTGCAGCCAGCGCACCGCGCTGATTCAAAGCCAGGAGCCAGGTGCTTCTCCTGGTCTCCCATGCGGGTGCAGGGCCAAAGAACTTGGGCCATCCTCCACTGCACTCCCGGGCCACAGCAGAGGAGCACAGGAAGAGGAGTGACCACCGGGACAGAATCCGGTGCCCCAACGGGACTAGAACCCAGAGTGCCGGCGCTGCAGGTGGATGATTAGCTTATTGAGCCATGGTGCCGGCCCATGTACATTGTTTTTTAGGACTGAAGCATACAGTTACCACATAATTATCTTCCAGTAAAGGATGAGCCAACCTCAAAAAGCTAGGGAAAAACTGTGTTGTCAGGAGACACAGAGGACACAACCATATACATATATGGGTAGGTGAATGCTATATTTAAACCAATGTGAGATCAGTAGGTTGAAAAGCATTTAGGAAGATCTCATTGATAAAGCAAGTAAGAGGACTATCCTAATGTTTTAGATTCAGATATCAATGTGCGGAGGTATGATAAACACACAATATACTTAATATAATACATGTAATTAGAAATACATATAGTGCCTTTCTCCTAAAAATTCTGAGTATAATATATTAATAGAAACTTATTATAATCAAAGGATAGATATCTGATGCCAAAAGAAAATAGTAAAAAAAAGTAAAAAAAAAAAAAAAACAAAAAAAACAAAAAAAAAAAACCTAAATGAAAGATCTCTGCGAGTGAGATCCCAGTGAAAAGAACAGGTCATCAAAGAAGGAGGTACCTTTCTCTGAAGGGAGGAGAGAACTTCCACTTTGACTATGACCTTGTCTAAATATGATCAGAGTCGGTGAACTCAGGGGGCTTCCATAGCCTTGGCAACTCATGACAAGAGCCTAGGGTGATTACTGGGGCCATAAACAAGAGTGTCAATTTGTTAAGTCAACAACAGGCGTCACTGTGCACTTACTCCTCATGTAGGATCTCTGTCCTTAATGTGCTGTACATTGTGATTTAATGCTATAACTTGTACTCAAACAGTATTTTTCACTTTGTGTTTCTATGTGGGTGCAAACTGTTGAAATCTTTACTTAATATATGCTAAACTGATCTTCTGTATATAAAGAGAATTGAAAATGAATCTTGATGTGAATGGAAGGGGTGAGGGAGAGGGAAAGGGTAGGGTTGCGGGTGGGAGGGACGTTATGGGGGGGAGCCATTGTAATCCATAAGCTGTACTTTGGAAATTTATATTCATTGAATAAAAGTTAAAAAAAATTATAGATGTAACTTTGAGGATTTTAAAAGTTGAACACTTGTAAGACAGATTCAAGAAAGAAGAAAAATGAACAAACATTTATTGAAAAAAGAAAATAGTAAAAATTTCTATTCCCAGTTGGTGATCTGTGACTATTATGGCATGTAATATGTATTGAAAATATTTAAAATTTTTATTTATTAGTGTGGATTAAGATGTCAAAATAGCTTAAAATATTTATTAAAAATAAATTAGGTGGGGGGTCTGTGCCATGGCTCACTTGGCTAATCCTTCACCTGAGGTGCTGGCATCTCATATGAGCGCCAGGTTGTAGTCCTGGTTGCTCCTCTTCCAGTCCAGCTCTTTGCTGTGGCCTGGGAGGGCAGTGGAAGATGGCCCAAGTGCTTGGGCCCCTGCACCCACATGGGAGACCAGGAGAAGCACCTGGCTCCTGGCTTCAGGTCAGTGCAGTGCCAGCCGTAGCATCCATTTGCGGAGTGAACCAATGGAAGGAAGACCTTTCTCTCTGTCTCTCTCTTACTGTCTCTAACTCTACCTGTCAAAATAAAATTTAAAATATAAATTAGTGACATGTATTTACTTGGAGGGTTTATATAGATCACCTGGTTAGGTTAGTGATATAGAGGATATACCACTTAGCAATGTATGTTCTGATAAATGTATCATTAGTCAAATTTATCATTGTCCCAATATCCTGGAGGGGACTTGCACAAACCTATTGCACACCTCAATTATGTGATATATGCTAGTGCTGTTTCATATTTGCTCTGCCTCATTGCTTGATTGTTCTTTCTCTGTTTGCTCTGGTGCGTAATTTTTCTGTACAGTCAACTTAGGTAGTTTACAAAAACTCTCCAGCTGCCTTCACAGCAACACTTTCACAATCACGCCTCACTTGCACATTACACAATGAGTGCAATTCTTGAATGATTTAAACCATCCAGGGTTAGCAGCTAATTCAACACTGTAGATATGTCTAGGCCTTCCTTACAATATCAGAAACAAATGTTTGCTTTGACCATAATCATCATCGTACTGAGAAGGGTATACTTCTATGTCTGACCTTCCATAGAGATCCCCATAAATTTCTCCATGTCTTGGATTTTTGTTAGTCTCATTGCTTTTGATGAAGTAGATCATTCTTTAAAGTATATTATTTATTGAAAGGGGAAGAAAAAGAAAGAAGGAGAGGGAGAGGGAGAGGGGAAGAGAGAGAGATTGAGATTGAGATTGATTTTCCATCCACTGGTTTATTCTCTAAATGCCCACAAGAGTCAAGTCTTGGCCAGGCTAAGTCAGGAGCTAGGAACTTTTGCTCAGTATCCCATGAGGATTTCAAGGACTCATTTCCTTGAACCAAAGCCTGCTATCTTGTCAGGATGGGCATTAGCAGGAAGCTAGACCAGAAGTGGTTGCAGGACTCAATCCCAGGCATTCCAATATGGAGTATAGATATTCCAATTAACAACATAGCCCACTATGCCATAATGCCTGTCCCAAAGAAGATCTTTTAACAGATTTTAATTACATTATTCTATTTCTTCAGGAGAACAGCTGTGGTGAAACAGAAAATAGCTAACTAGTGAAAAATAGCCATTATTGATTTTATACCTTTCAAGTCTTGAATTTCATTTCTAGATTAGTAAAGAATTGTATATAAACAAGGGCCATGATGAATAAAACAACACAAGGGTAACGAAGCAAAAGAGAAAATGATGTGATGAACAGATGGGTAAAAATCAGATGTGTGATGCTCCCCTCCGTATTCCAGCTTCCTGCTAGTGTATACCCCAGTAAGTAGTAGAAGATGGCTCAGAATATTAGGTCCCTCCCACTTATGTGGGAGGCATGGTTTGAGTTCTGATCTCCGTGCTTCAGGGCTGTTGCAGGCATTTGGGGAGTGAGTCAGCAGATGAGAGCACGTGTATGTGTTCTCTCACTCTGTCTCTCTTTCTGTCTCTGTCTCTGTGTCTGTCTCCATTAAATAAAAAATGAATGAATAGACACATAAGTAAATGAAGCTGGAACATGGTTCTTTATTCTCAATATCAAGTATTATATTCTATGCATAAATATGCTTTACTTTTATACAACTTGCATTGCAATGATTTCTTTAACTCATTGTCACTGCAAGCACTGAGTTATGTGTTATGCCATGATGTTATGATAGTGTCCCTAGGCAGTAGGAATTTCTCAGTTGTATTATTATCCATGGTCATGTATGCTCTGTAGTTAAATAAAACATCCTTATGTGGCACACACTGGAAGACAAAAGACAGAAATAACTCATAGCCAAGTTATGTGGGACTTAAGAGACTTCAAGTATTTATTGTTTGGCAGATAGAAAATATCACTAAAATCCAAATCATTGGAAAATATTAAAATGTTAATTTTGTCACAGTATAGAACTTAAAGAGATCTCAAAATGGTGCTATGAATTTGAATCGAATACTGTCCAATAAGAAAGATCTGTTATCAAAAGGGGAGTCTTATTTTTTTTAAATATTTTATTTATTTATTTGAGAGTTAGAGTTACAGACAGTGAGAGGGAGAGACTGAGAGAAAGGTCTTCCATCTGCCGGTTCACTCCCCAATCGGCCGCAATGGCTGCAGCTGTGCCGATCCGAAACCAGGAGCCAGGAGCTTCCTTTGGTCTCCCATATGGGTGAAGGGGCCCAAGGACTTGGGCCATCTTCCACTGCTTTCCAGGCCACAGCGGAGAGCTGGATTAGAAGAAGAGCAGCTGGGACTAGACACATTTGGGATGCCAGTGCTGCAGGCGGAGGATTAACCTACTGTGCCACAGTGCCGGTCCCGGGAAGTCTTATTTTTTTAAAGAAGGATTTATTCACTTATTTGTTTGAAAGGTCGAGTGACAGATCAAGTGCAAGTGAGAGCTTTCATTCACTGGTTCACTCCCCAAATGGCTACAGCATCCAGGGCTGAGCCAGGGGTCAGGAACCACATCTTGGAATCCCACATAGGTGTCAGGGGTCCAAGTACCTGTGCAATCTTCTGCTGCCCTCTCAGGCACATTAACAAGAAGCAGGATTGGAAATTGGCTGCTGGAACTCAAATCAGTACTCCAAAATAGAATGCAGGTATCACAAGCAGTGGCTTAAACTAATTTGCCTCAAAACCAGTTGCAAAGTGCCATTAGTCTTGTCCAACATTTGTATGCAATGCGTGGATCTGTGGGAATGGACTGCATGGAACACAGGAGTAAGGACAGGCACGGTTTACAGAGAATTTAAGAATAATAAAAGCGACTAAAATGACTAAATTTTAACATAATTATGTATCAGAAATTCTGAACAGATTCAATGATAAATTCCTGTCCTTCAGTTATATTTATTGGTTTAAATTTTAGGGAGTTATTGTTATGGTTGAATGTTGCTAATATATTTTTAAACTTTAAGATCAGACATGAAGCATTTATCTTTTAAGAAACATTGAATATAGATGCCACTTGGAGAACTCTGTTATGAAGTTAAACCTATGTAGAATTAACTACATTGGTGATTGTCTTCCTGGAGAATTAATTCGTATTGTTGAATGTCATTCCAGATGTGGATGATGTCTCTAACCCTATGGCATCACATACATCTTTATTAGAACAGTAAACACTAAACAGGAAATAGTAGTATGGTGTGTAAAAAAGCAGAATTTGAATTATTTAAGTCTGTCATTCCATATCCAAATCAATCTTTAAATTTATTGAAGCAGTTTCTTGTGAGTTTTTCCATATAATTTAAATTGATATAATTAAAAACATTAATTTACACTGCTAAGTGTGTATTCACTGTCTTATCCCATTTTTCATGGCATTTTATGTTATATATTTGCATCAGTATGTGTGGTACAATAAAATGGAAAATGTAATTTCTGCATTTTTACCCATAATGTTACTTATTTCACTTCATGATTTCAGGTGGAAATAATGTAGTTATGTGGGGAGATTAAAATAATTATTTCTGGCCGGCGCCGCAGCTCAATAGGCTAATCCTTCACCTGCGGCGCCAGCACTCCAGGTTCTAGTCTTGGTCAGGGCGCCAGATTCTGTCCCGGTCGCTCCTCTTCCTGTCCAGCTCTCTGCTGTGGCCGGGAGTGCAGTGGAGGATGGCCTAGGTCCTTGGGCCCTGCACCCGCATGGGAGACCAGGAGAAGCACCTGGCTCCTGGCTTCGGATCAGTGTGGTGTGCTGGCTGCAGTGTGTTGGCAGCAGCGGCCATTGGGGGGTGACCAACGGAAAAGGAAGAACTTTCTCTCTGTCTCTGTCTCTCACTGTCCACTCTGCCTGTCAAAAAAAAAAAAAAAGATTATTTCTAGGTTTCAAATATGCCACATAAACTATTCTTGTCCTATACACTTTTTAAAAAGATTTAATTAATTTATTTGAAGGGTAGAGTTAACAGAGAAAGGGGTGCATAGAGAGAGAGGTCTTCCAATTGCTGGTTCACTTCCCAGATAGCCACAATGGTTGGGATGAGGCCAATCTGAATGCAAGAGCCAAGGACTTTATCTGTTTTCCACATGGATGCAGGGACCCAAGAACTTAGGCCAAGTTCTGCTGCTTCCCTAGGTGCATTAGCAGGGAGCTGTATTGGAAGTAGAGTAGTTGAGACTCAAACCAGTGCCCATATGGGGTATTGGTGTCCAGGCAAAGGCTTTAATGGCTATACAGCCATGCTGGTCACCCTCTACACCTTTGAGCTGAAGTTATTCACCAAGATTTTACAACTTACATTTGGAATTTCAGGATATTTTACCATGTATGCAATGTACACTTAATGTTGGAGGGCAAATGTATGATAATTCCAGATGTAGATGTTTTTTATTTGCTTCCATGGGAATAGCTTTCTCCAATTTATTGTACTTATTGCTCTCCTGCATCACTGCCTCAAAGTCTTTGCTCTTTAGAATATTGCATTGCATTGCATTTGCCCTCAGATTCAATAATGGTTCCTAAACCAGAGTTGCTAAATGGAAAAATATACATGAATAAAAGCAGTATAGGAATAATAAAAAAACAAAATAATAAAGTAGAAAATAGATTTAAGAGCATGTATATATTTCAATATGCTGGTATATGAAATAAATATTTTAGTAATTTAAGTAAAATACCTGCAATTCATCTTTAATATAGCACCAATTTTAATATGTCCCACTTAATGTCTTTCATAATATCTGATTGGGCTTCATTATTGTGCTTTGCTCTAGATAACATCCTGTTATCAATTTATGTTGTGACATGCATGATTATTTTTGCTCAGTAACCTTTTGTTGACCACCAGAATTGTCTATTAGCTTGATTTTCTCTTCCTTATTTAGTTAGCTATTCCTTTAAAATATGTCTATCAAGATGCAGCTATAAACAGGCCGATGGCTCTAGAGGGATTCTTGTGTGATTAAAAAAGTGGTTTCCTCTAAGGTTAGGGCTCTGAAACCATCCTAGCCAAACACATCATGAATGGTTTACGAACTTGCACAGAACACTTTGTAGTACCACAAAGATAGGGGGAAAAAAGAACGTAGATAATGGGATTTAAGAACAAAACAGTCTTAGAATCTATGCAAATATCATATTTACTTGCAAAGGGGCTACATAGATGCACATTTAGACAGGAAATTGAGATTATGGAAAGGAATAGAATATCTTTGTTAATAGCTACAAAATCAGTACAGCTATGAAAAAATTGCAATCATGAAACTAAATTTGTTTTGTTACAGGGTTGATTAAGCTCCCTCTGATTCAATTGGGGACTTCACTCATTGTATCTAGAATCTCTTCCATTGTATATATAATATCTAAATTTTTAGGGAATATTGTGTATATACATGCAGACGAATGTTAGTGCTTGTATTGCTGAAGTTGTGAGTGGTTATTAATTTTTATTCTGCATTTGTGATAATTCTAATAGATTTGTTGAATCTAGCCAGGGAAATAAGTAAAGTAGTATGGATCCTGAAATATATCAGTATATTGTAAATTTTGAAGAAATGTAAATGTAAGTGGTGATTGATGCTTATGTAAAGGATATAACAGAACAACTAAAATTCACTCCCTTTTATAAAGTTGAATTGTATTAGAGACTGCTGATAGTTGAGAAAATTACTGATTGATGGTAACAGAGTTTATGTTTGGAGTATGGTATTATGAAAATCATTTAGAAATAGATAGTGATTATGGTTGGGAAAGATTACAAATGTAATTAATGCTACTGAACTGTACCTTTAAATGACTTAAATGGTAATTTTTGTTTTGTACATTTTAGCACATTAAATAATCAGTCAATGTGAAGACAATTTTATCAACAGGTAATAAATAGGCAATTATAATTCACAACATAAATAACAAACACACACACATATGTACACACACATATTCTGTGTAATGGTAGAATGAATTATGTCCCTATCCCCATTCTTTTGTGCTGAGGTTGGTAGAAAGGATTTGTGTTCAAAATTCCTGTGCCAGTGGAGACATCTCTCCTCTTCTCCCTCTTCCTTCCTTCTTCTCCCCTTTCTACTCCAAAATATAGCAATATTTCTATATGTATGATTCATTGAATTTTAACAAATGAACTCAAGAATTCTATAAAAAATGTTTTAGGGTTACTATATCCCTTTCTTTTCTTCATATATCCTGCTTATCCAACAGAGGCTTTGAAGGTGAAAGATAGGATTTCCTTGTCTTATATATTTTAATATTTTAACTGTTTCCTACAATTTATGCTTTGAAATGTCCTCAATATATAATGCTTCAAAGTAATTTCTAAGACTTGCCTAAAGCTATAAAATTATTTTTCTTTCTTTAGAAACTCATTTTTATGAGTAAAGCATTATGAACAATTAAATGAAGTTATGATGTACCTTTGTGCTATTAGGAACATTTTAAAATGTTAAAAAGAAAAACATGCTTAATTATACTCTTAAGCCAATTTAAAAAAAAAAATCTCAGTTTGATGTATTCTAGGAAAAGTAAAAAGAGAGATGAATTGTGGACTGCAGTGTATGAGACCATTGAAATACTTCTGATTTTTATGGAGATAAGATTAGGTCTTTTGTCTCTAATAACTAACAAATTTATAGAATTATATACAGTTACAGATATTAATCTCCATTATATAGAGCATAAACAATTTGGTGACATTTAACATGACTTCCAAACACTGATAAGTAAAGAACAAAACATCCATCACATTCTGTATTATATTACCAGAATATTGTTAATTCTTCTGAAAGTCAAAACGTCTCTCTTTGCTTTATCTCTACTTCACTCTTTCCAAATATGGATAAATGATCTCAAATTATTTATGTACTGTCAATGCTGCAAATATAAGATTTATGAATAACTGTATGCAAGATGGCTTGCTTTCAGAGAACATTACCTCAAATTCCTGACTATAAAAAAGAAATAAACTTGACATTGGCAGTCTGATGATCAGGTCTTTGACTTATTCTGTAATAATGATGTGACCATTGGAAATACCTTGTCTCTCTGGGTTATAGAAACTTCAGGCATAATATATGTATGCCACTGCTTATGATGCTGGCATCTTGTATCAGAGTGCCATATAGAATTCCCAGTTAGAGTTCCCTGTGCTCTGCTTCCAAACCAACTTTCTGCTAATGTACATGGGAAGGCAGCAGAAGATGGCCCTAGTGCTTGGAACCCTACCACTCATATAGGAGACCAAGATGGCGTTCTTTGCTTCTGGCTTGGATCTGACCCAGTCCCATCTGTTCTAGCCATTTGGGGAGTGAACCAGCAAATGAAAGATATTCATTCATTCATTTTCATTCCCTCTCTCTTCCAACCAACCCTGCCCCACCAACATCACTTGGCCTTTCAAATAAATAAATATAAAAAAAACACTAATAATATGGTTAGATTTGCCTAAGCAATTTAATATGCAAATACATGTGAACACTATTAGAACTAATGTGTTACAGGAAGAGAAAGTAATTTAATTTCTGGTCATAACATTAGGGCCATCTTTCAGGATGGAGGATGTCTAAGTAATCGATAAACTCTTTACTATATCTGAGGCTGTAATATGACTAGATATATTTAGCAAGTCTTTATAAACACAAAATCCTCAGCTCTTTATAGATCCTGTTTAGAACTACAGTTCTTGGGGCCAGTGCTGTGTTGCAGCAGGTAAAACCACTGCCTGCCGTGCCGGCATCCCATATGAGTGCTGGCTCTAGTCCAGGCTGCTCTACTTCCAATCCAGCTCTCTGCTGTGACCTAGGAAAACAGAAAAAGATGGCCCAAGTCCTTGGGCCCCTGCACTGACCTCCTGGCTTCTGGCTTCAGTTCTGGCCTATGTGGCCATTTGGGTAGTGGATGGAAGACCTTTCTGTATGCCTCTGCCTCTCTGCAACTCTGCCTTTCAAATAAATAAATTAAACTTTCTTTAAAAAATAACTAGAGTTCAACCCTTCAACATGATCATTATAACAGAAACTGAGTATTTGGAAAGGTACCATAGAATTTGGACGGCTTCTCTCTTTTCTCTCATATCCCATGTAGCCTTGAAATGTACCCTTTATGTGAAGGTCATATCCAAAAGTAAAACAACATGATAACAGAAACAAAAGCACCAAAGTAGGCAATATGATTTTTATTATATAAAAGTTAAATATCTCATATTTTAATAGAATAATTTTAATAAGATTAATATATCAATCCACTTAAAACATCTTTTAAATCACTAAAAACCTTTTCTGTTAATAACATAGATTCTAATGTGTTTAAAATTTCCTATACCACAATATTATATAAGGGAATCTGGAATAAATATTAGCTTGCCCAAACCATACCAAGGGAGCAGTTGAAATATGTGCAATAATAAAAAAAAATTTAAAACTACTGTAAAAAAATGAGGCACAGATGAATGCAAGATTACATTTTACATGAATTTTTTCATGTCCACTCATACTCTAAATGATGATATGTGTTACAAGGAATGAGATTTTATTTTTGCATTTTATCAAATAACTTCTCAGTTTAGAAAAATTAGGTTACAAAAATAAATTTACACATAAACAGAGGTGTAAATGCACATTAGCTACAAATGAATACAATTATGTAAAATAGCTAATGTTAAAAACAAATTCCAATGCCCTTATCTGAATAAGTATAGTAGCAATGTGAATATTCATTTTAATCTGCTTATATTATTATTTTTTTTGACAGGCAGAGTGGACAGTGAGAGAGAAAGAGAGACAGAGATAAAGGTCTTCCTTTGCCATTGGCTCACCCTTCAATGGCCGCTTGGCTGGCTCGCTGCGGCCAGCACACCGCGCTGATCCGAAGCCAGGAGTCAGGTGCTTCTCCTGGTCTCCCATGCTGGTGCCGGGCCCAAGCACTTGGGCCTTCCCCCACTGCACTCCCAGGCCATAGCAGAGAGCTGGTCTGGAAGAGGGACAACCGGGACAGAATCCGGCGCCCCGACCAGAAATAGAACCCGGGGTGCCAGCGCCGTATGCAGAGGATTAGCCTGTTGAGCCGCGGCGCCGGCCTAATCTGCTTATATTAGTTTAAAGTACTATTTATTCCTTTTTCAATGTAGAAAGTGGATATAGTGGTTAAGGAAATATTTTCTTGGCACCAGTTCTGTGGCATAGAAGGTTAATTCTTGGCCTGCAGTGCTGGTATCCCACATGGGCATTGGGAGTCCTTGCTGCCCCTCTTCGATCCAGCTCCATGCTAATGTGCCTGGCAAAGGCAGCAGAGGATGGCCCAAGTGCTTGGGCCCCTGCACCCATGTGGGAGACCTGGAGGAGGTTCCTGGCTCCTTGCTTTGGCCTTCCTAGCCCCCGCCATTACTGCAATTTGGGGAGTGAATCAGTGAAGAGAAGTTCGCTCTTTTTCCTTCTCTCTCTCTATCTCTGCTTTTCAAATAAATAAATACATCTTTTTAAAAAAGAAAAAGAAAATGTTTTATTATTTCTAGTATGAATTATTTTATATTGTAATTATATTTGTAGTTTTTTAGATACATATTTTCAGTTAAATTTTTCTGCATATTTCTCAAACGACTATAAATGAGAGCATAATATACCTGTGCTTACACATAGTAGTTGAAGGTAAGACAGAACACAGAGAAATGATTCACATTTTCTTTTTTTATTCATCTACTTATTTTTTTCATTTTTAATTTATTTTTTATTTAGTAAATATAAATTTTCAAAGTACAGTTAGTGGATTACAATGGCATCCCCCCCCATAATTTCCCTCCCACTCACACCCCTCCCATCTCCCGCTACCTCTCCCATTCCATTCACATCAAGATTCATTTTCAATTATCTTTATATACAGAAGATCAATTCAGTATATATTAAGTAAAGATCTACTTAAATAGCAGAGAGACATATAGTAAGTGTGCATGTGAGAGAGACATAGACAGAGACAGAGAAAGAGAGAGCTTGGTCTTCCATCATCTTGTTTAGTCCTCCAGTGCCTGCAATACCAGGGACTGGGCCAGACTGAAGTTAGGAGACTGGAATTCAGAGTTACCCAGTGGGTGGCAGGCACCCAGTACTTGGGCCACTACCTTCTGCTTTCCAGGGTATGCCTTAGCAGGAAGTTGCAATCCAAATTGGAGACAGGACTCAAATCCAGTCACTCTGATAGAGGATGCTAGCTTCCCATGCAGAATCTTAACGGCTGTGCCAAACACCCATCCTGATCATAGTTTCTGATGAGAGAAGCAGTGAGAGATACTTTGCAACTTCTGCATTAGATAACCTGAAGATAAACTAATTTGTAAGGAAAAGATAATTTGCAAAGATAAATATCTTTTTATCTTTTCTTAAAAGGGAGTTGAATTAAATAGTGTACTAAGTCTTGACGTTATATTGAGTATAACCTTGTTTAGGAAGACACTGAGTATAGAATTGTATTATAAAGTATTATTAGTATAATGATATTTTAAAAAGCAAATGAGTTATTCAACAATATGTGTATTTATAAACGTTAACCGGCTTATGTGTTCACATGTGCATGTGTGTTTAAACCCAGACAATAGCAGTTACTAGCAGAACACTTCGCACACCGATTCATCACTTAGTTTTTATAAGGAAAACCTGTCTTCTGTCATGGTGGTGAATGTGTCTGCCCCTAGCACTTGCACAATGCATTGAATTCATTATTAGTCTTTCGAAAGGCCTCAAGAGAGTTTACTCATAGATGTAGATTTACTGCAAACAACTCATAACTATCTGTTTGGCCTTCATTGTTAGCACAAAGACAAGAAATTATCCATTGGAAATAATTCATAGCAGTGCATTGACACTAATAAGCATTAGTCATAGTCAGTGATGCTGGAGGTTTGTAGTTTCTGACACAACTCTGGTTTTGTGGCAGCCCAAGGATTTGTGTGTAGTATCCTATGTCCTTTTAGTGTCTCACAGTAGACCCTGAGTTTTACAACTTCAAAGAAAGTGGAAAGATGCTGGCACCAGAAATCTGCCTATCTTATTGATTTTCTTATAAGTGTTTTTAATTATTCATTGAAAGACCCATTTAACAATCCTATCTATTTTTAACCAATTAAGCTTGCATTAAAGATTTACCAATACTGTTCTAATAAGTGATGTTTCATGGCCGTTAGCCAGCAAGTACTCAATATCAGGGTTCTCTAGACTACTGTGAATATAAAAATCAAATGTAAATACACCTTCAGACAAATAATGAAAAATATATTTAGCTAATACCTGATATAGGAAGAGTGGCTTAATTATCGATGCATTATGCTTATAAAACATTACATCTTTTTGAAAAGTAAACAATATTAACATATGAAGATATTTGAGTATTTTGCTTTAGGAGTAGAAACCTTCAGATGTGATACCACAAGTTGTAAAATAATTAGGATCATGTAAGATTAAAGATGAAGTGCAATAATTCACTATAGATTTAGATTTAGTTACATTTCTGCTAATTGTTGAACATGCTCACTAAAATACAAGGTTTTCATTTCTTCATAATATCCTTGTTATTACCAAATGGAAGTTTAAGGTTAAAATAATATATTCTCAGTTATCACTTTTAAAAGGTCAGAATTTGAGTTGGGTGGCCTTGTAAAATCATGTACTGAACACAACTCATTTTATAAGTAGATGAATGAATGTACATAATGGCTTTTCCAAGATCACTTGATGTTAACAATGAGAGCTAGATCTTAGCATTTGCCTGTCAGTCCAGTGTTATTAGTATTGTTACTATTTATGTCATATTTTGTAACTCTGCACTCATAATTTATCTGTTTGTTATGGTACACTAATATTCTATTTTCTCTGAAGCCCATTTTCATTCAAAACATTCATACACGAAGGATAAGTCATAATTACCTCCTGGTACTTAGGTACTCAGTGGAAAAATTCAGTGTGAATTGCTTAATATTGATTTCCAGTAGGTTTATCCCTTGCTCTGACACATACTTAAATTTGAATTTAGTCAAAAAGCAGTAGTTCACATCTGTTTATACGTTCTTTTTTTGCTTTTTGTAAACTTTCTATTTAGAATGTGCCTATAACTAGTGTTTTTCTATTGATAAGTTATTTTCAGTGACTCTTTGGTTTCTTTTTTTTTTCTTTTTTGGACTTTTCTCACTTTTTACATATTGTGTTAGCTTGGAATCAGTACATATCAGTGTAAAAAATAATTAAAAAGTATGAAAAATAAAATGTCACTAGTATTCCTTGACCATTTTGATAAAATCAGTGATGTAACTAACTCTTTTGGGAATGCTCAAGTATTATATTCTGTTAACTGCAAATGGTGAATGTAAAATGGAGACCACCACTGTGAATTCTCTCATAAATCCTACACTGTTGTTCCTGTGTACATCATTTTAGCAACTTGGTATTTACCATTCCAATATTAAGTTTTTATAAAATTCAGGTATGCTTTTATATTTATGTATTTTTTAGTATTAGAACACAGAGATACATATTTCTTTTTTTCATAAATTTAGTAGACATATGTGTATACAGTTATATCACTTGAAACTTATTTTAATAACCCAATATAATATAATAACATTGTATAAAACTGGATTTCCTAGAAACAAAGCAGGATTCAAGAATTCAAGTACTTATTATGCATCAAATAACTACTCTCAGGAATAAGGCTTCCTGATTAAACAAATAAAAATATACTAGGCCTAGTGAAATTTGGATTTCAGAAAAACTGTGAATAATTTGAAATGTTTTAGGCACAATTATGCTAAAATAAATATACATACTTTTTCTGAAATTCAAATTAATCTCAAAAGTTTTTTATTTTGTCTGGAAATCTTACTCAAGTCAGAAGGAATGCAGGAAAAAATGGACAGGAGAAGAAGCTAAGCAAAAGTGTGGTGTCAACTGGAAACTAACTTCATTCTGACTCTGTGGGGAACATTGTTTCTTTGAAAAATAATAATTGTACTACAAAGTTGGCCCCACCTTGGGGCTGCCTTTTGCACTAGCCTCACTCAGTCATTGCCTACAGTTGATGAGGGTCAAGGTGTGATTGACTAGCAGAATAACTTCCTGGATGGGCAACTTCTGTTCAGCCAAGAGCAATTCTGTAGAAAAAGCTGAAACTTTGGACAGTTAGTGAGCAATGATCACAGTAAATGCAAGCATGTCTGTGTGTTCATGTACACAAACCTACAAACCTATTTCACCTTCCTTACAATGGAAAAATCTTGGCTCCACATTCGAAATATATAGAGAAATAAAGACTTTCAACAAAACATAAGGAATGACTGCTTATAGCAGGCAGGTAGGCCCTCTTGTAATCAAACGGAAGTTTTAGAATTATTCTTACTTTCCATGGTGCCTCCTTTTCCTCTTTTAGAATTTTTTTCTTTTGTTTTCACTAGTAATTGAGACAATTATTTTCTCTACTTGTTATTCTTACAAGAAGTAGACTCTGTTATTTACTAAACTGAATAAATCTTTTGTTATTTATTCCCAGTGTTCATATCCTCTATACCTAGTTATAAACTTTACAAATGTGATAGGAGTTCTAACTAGAGTAACTAAATATATAATTTTAAATTTTTTTCCCAGAGGCTAAAAAACAGGCCAAAGAATACATTCTAAAAAGGCAAGATTAGGTTAGTAAAACCAAAGAAAGAAAGCCTATTGAATTAGTGCTAAGAAAAAATGAATTTCAAATACATGGAAAAACCAAGTAACATCTTCAAATCCATGTCATGTTAGGATTGATGTATCAGGTAAGTAAAATCAATGTTTGGATAAGTGAACCAAGAACAAAGATGAATCAGATAAAAGAGAAATGAAAATGTATTGGCTGCTTGTTGGGAAGTTTAGAAATGATTAGGACTTTTCTATATTAGATTTCTTGGATTTTTTAAAAGATTTGTATTTATTTGAAGGGCAAAGTTACAGAGAGGTAGTGGCAGAGAGAGAGAAAGAGATAGAGAAAAAGAGGTGTCTTCCTTTCACTGGTTCACTTCCCAAATGGTTGTAATGGCTGGAGCTGGGCCAATTAGGAGCCAGGAGTCAGGAGCTTCTTCTTGGTTTTGACACTGGTACAGGACTTGGGCCATTGTCTACTGCTTTCCCAGGTTATACCAGAAAGCTAGATCAGAAGTGGAGCTGCCAGGACTCAAACTGGCGCCCATATGGAATGCTGGCACTGCAGGTGGCGGCTTTACCCACTACACCACAGCTCTGTTCCCCAAAATTTCTTGGATTTTTAAGGTTGTTGTAAGGGCCAAAGGTTCTGTGAATGCCATTTTACCCACATATAAATTGTTACAAAATTCTATTTTATGAATGCAATGTCTATCAATATACTTCTTATTGAAATAATATTTCATATCATTTGAACAATGAATTAGCTAAAATTTTAAAATTTTGTTATGAATTAACATGTGCTTCTTCACTGAAATTTGAAAAGTAAAGATATATTGGAAAAACTTATCTTTAATCACTCCACAGCAACACTTTTCTTCCTGTCTTCTTGCTGTGCATGAAATTTTTACATAATTATAATCAAATGGATTATATGAAATTAATTATGCTGATTAACTCTCTATTCTTCTTGATCATGAATAATTACTTCTTACAAGTAACTTTTATAAATGTAAAAACAAATGTTATAAAAAATTACCCAGAACTCTATTTCTTAGAAATAACAACTTTGGTATTTTAGTATTTTAAGTTGTTGTATTTCTATTAAATAGTTAAGTAAATCCAATATTTTAAGATAAAAGCACTGTAGTGCATTTACAATAAAATAAATTTATAGTTTTTTTCATATCTGAATGGTAATATGTATTTAAATAAATTATATCAAAATAAGTCCCAATCGTTTAAAAATTCTAGTTAATAATGTTATATACTTAATAGCACTTAATTTCTATTAAAGACGTCATAAACAATTCAAGAGAATTTATGATCTTTGTGAATAGAATTATAAAGCTTAAAACCATTTCCATCCTTTGAGGAAATATGACAGAAAAGAAGCAGTTGAGTTGTGCCACTACTTGTGCTGCCTTTGTTTCTAGGTCATAGAGTCTGCTTGAAATTATTACAAAATTCAGGTGAATCATCAACTTTGATATCCCAGTTGATTTAGGAACAACTACCATTTATATTAAATGCTAGAAAATAAGTATATACTTCTTTTTTTTAAAAGTTCAAGTGATTTTGTATTCTTCATTTTTAAATTTCTGTCAGTTCTGCTTTAATCTTGGATTGCTTTTTAAAGATTTATTTTATCTACTTGAAAGAGTAGAAGTAGAAGAGAGAAGTAGAGACAGAGAGAGAGGTCTTCCATCTGTTGTTTCGCTCCCCATATGGTCGCAATGGCCAGAGCTGTGCTGATCCAAAGCCAGGAACCAGGAGCTCCCTCCAGGTCTCCCACATAGGGTACAGGGGTCTGAGGACTTGAGCCATCTTCCACTGCTTTCCCAGGCCACAGCAGAGAGCTGGATCAGAAGTGGAGCTGCCGGGACTCAAACTGGCGCACATATGGGATGCCGGCACTTAAGGCCAGGGCTTTAACCTGCTGTACAACAGTGCTGGCCCAAAATATACTTCTATTTCCATAAGTATTCAATCTGCTTATTATAAATGTAGTACAGAGTTAAAATCAGAAAATAACATGTCAAATTACAGGATATTGCTCTTATGTATAGGCTAATGAGGGATGTTAGGAAGTTGAGTAAAACAATGATCAACACAAAGTAAGTTAAAGAACTAATCTTTATGAAAACAGCATTTGGTTCTACTAAAATTTAATAATGGGAGAAATTGCCACCATAAAATAACTTGAATGCACATAAAAAATCACCGAGCATGCATTGCACTTTGTAATATCTTAAAGTTAGTCTTCCATTTGATGTCTAGAATTTTGCAATTTCAAAGCTAGAAGAGGGGGGAGATAGCAGGTGAAACTTATGTCTATGGGTGTTGGTTGTGTCCCAGTTGCTCCATTTCTGATCCAGCTCCCTGCTGGTGGCCTGGGAAAAGCAACGGAGGATGGCCCAAGAGTTTGGGCCCTGCTACCCATGTGGGAAACCTGAAGGAAGCTCCTGGCTCCTGGCTTCAGCCTGACCCAGTCTGTCATTGTAATCATCCATTGTGAACCAGCAGATGAAAGCTCGCTCTCTCTCTCTCTCTCTCTCTCTCTAACTCTGGTTTTCAAATCAATAAGTAACAAATAAGTAAATAAATAAATAAATTAGAAGAGGGCCTCAAAATCTTCTAGTTCAGTGACTTTTAAACCATCCTCAGTGAAGCAGAAATGGGTCACCATGCAGACATCAGGGTTTGATGTTTAAGCTCACTGGGTGGCTCTAGGTCCCCTGAGAGCAACTATATCTACTTCAGATCACACATGTATTTGAGTTCTGAATCATATTTTATCTTGGAATAAAAAAATCTTAACTACATTAAAAAATGAAAAGAATAATTCAGATTTAATTTGAGCCTGTTTCGTGTCCTTTGTAAGGAATTAGAGATAGTTCCAGAGAAGTTCACACACTGGTTAACTCAAATCAAGACCAGAACCCAAATCTTCTAAAACTGCAAGAAAACTATTCTTCCTACTATATCTTCTGATGTATCTGTTATATAGATTCCCATGTGGCTGCCTGGAGAACATAAACTTTTAAATCACGATAAAAGATTAATATTTATAAAGTTGTTAAATTGAAATTTGATATCCCAAATTCATTTATTTGGTTGGGGAAATAATGAAACATGGTAACTGCTCCTTTAAGGCTAAAGAGTTTTAGTCAAATTAATGAAAAAGTATAGATATGCCACTATGAGCATTTAAATCATATAACCTTTCAAGTAGCCTAAAATAAAGCTTCTAGATGTGTACATTAAATCATTCTGTCTAAATCTGAATCAGTTTCATCAGGGAAAGCCTAGATTATCCTTTCTTTTCTTTTAAAGATTTTATTTATTTATCTATTTGAGAGGCAGAGTTACAGACAGTGAGAAGGAGAAACAGAGAGAAATGTCTTCCGTCTGTTGGTTCACTCACCAAATGGCCATAACAGCCGGAGCTGCATCGATCCGAAGCCAGGAGCCAGGTACTTTTTCCTGGTCTCCCATATGGGTGCAGGGGCCCAAGGACATGGGCCATCTTCTACTGCTTTCCCAGTCCACAGCAGAGAGCTGGATTGGAAGTGGAGCAGCCGGGTCTCGAACTGGCGCCCATATGGGAAGCCAGCGCCGCAGGCAGAGGATTAACCTACTGCTCATCATCACCGGCCCCAGATTATCCTTTCTATCTTGGTTTATTTGGGATGTACTACAAATGGCAGGGAATCCTCATTTAAACTGATTTACATAGTAGGGAAATTTATTACCATATAAAATAGAAATTGTCAGGCTATAGTAAACGTTGAGGTTTATTTACTTACCAGTTTGGGTTACTCAAGTATGACTCAAATTATTTCCATCTACTAGTTTGAAAATTTCCTGGTTGAATACATTTCTTGGCTAGTAATAAGATCTCTGAAGAAGTTGTTCGTGTCATATCTAGATGCAGTAATATCCATAGGTAAAGGGGAAATATATATTTCCTTATGACTTTTTTACAGAAGATAAAAATATTTTTATAAAATCAAATTGGCTGACTTGCTGTCATATTGTATGCACTGGGGTAGGTTCAGATGCATTTTGTTGCACAAAACAATGAAAAGGAAGATTAATTAGCTTAATAAATCAAGCCCACTCTTAGGATTCATTTTTGGTCAACAGTAACATGAAGCACACAGTTATGGACATGGTACAAGGGGGTGGACACCTGAACAAAACTGATAGTCTGTAACTAAAGCGGAAGAAGGAGTGGATGATGATTGAGAAAACATGCATGTCCTTTACACAATGCTAATGACATATGGCTTCATAGATAATCAGATTCATAGATAATCTCAATGTTAATGAGATCAGACATACTAAATATGAATATGAATAGAATCCCTAAATAGCATTCTAGGCATTTGTATCAAGTCTCTAACTAGTGAAACCATTGTTAAAGTCAAAATAACAGAACAGATTTATATCCTTAACACTGATCTGAATTCTTTCAATAGGTTTAATATTAGTGATGTTTTGGTTACAGAGAAAATTAAATGCTGAATCCAACTAAGCAAATGACCTCAGGAGAGTTCCTCAGGAGAGTTATGGTCAGTGTTTTCACCATAGTATGCAACTTCACTCTTAATTGTGCACTTGCAGCCTTGAGTCAGCTAAGCTAGTTCCAGTTGTAATTCTTGTTATATTGAGTGACATCTGAATAAACAAAAATATAGTCCTGAAAATAAAACTAATGTTGCCATGATCATCATACAAAATAATTCTACTGAAGGGATAAGAGCAACTAAAATATAAAATAGACAATTATAAATGATGGTGGATGACATTTATTGAATCATTACAGTGTGTTACAAGGCAATATTTTAAGTGAGCTAAAGGTTTACTACAAACATAGAATAACAGTGTGCTGTCATTATTGTCACAAATATTTTATAAATGAGAAAACTAGAGTCATAGAAAGGATTGGAAATGCCTGAAGCCATACACATACAAAATAGTGAAGCAGGTTGTCCCACCCAAGTTGTACGGTACTACAGTCTCCCTATTCCTAAATACTGTGCTATCCTGAAGTTAATAGTGGGGAAGAAAAATGTAATTTAACATGTAGAACTGCCTTCACTTCTAGGAAGAGAGAGGGGCTTAAACACTCACTTAAAGCATATGGCAAGTACTATATCATTTTATTTTTCAGGCATAAAGTGAACTTATATATATAGAATATTTTAGTATATTATTTTAATGATACTTTATGTTCATAATATAGTATGAACTTATTTATACCAGTATTTAAAATCTTTTAAAACCATGTTGCTTCAATTTGTATCCAGAATACATAGTTCTTAGACTATGGAAAGATGGTTGGCATAAGAATTCCATAAGAATAATAATATTTAAAATCAAATTAGTAAGGTTATTTTAAATCTGGGCCATTTTTTTTTTACTCCTTAAACTTTTGTCCAGCATTTCTGTTAGTGGGTCTGTTGTCTTAATGAGTACACAAATGTTACTATGGTAAGCATGAATGAGCGTATAAATTCACAGATTGGTAGAACATGCTTTTGTGAAATTACCTATTTTGTTGCTTCGTCTTATTGATTTGAAAGATAGAGAAGTGGCCAGTGCCGCAGCTTACTAGGCTAATCCTCCGCCTGCGGTGCCAGCACCCCGGGTTCTCATCCCAGTTGGGGTGCCGGATTCTGTCCTAGTTGCTCCTCTTCCAGTCCAGCTCTCTGCTGTGGCCTGAGAAGGCAGTGGAGGATGGCCAAAGTACTTGGGCCCTGCACCCATATGGGAGATGGGAGGAAGTGGGCCCTGCACCTGCACGGGAGAACAGGGGGAAGCACCTGGCTTCTGGCTTCGGATCAGCGCAGCACGCTGGCCGTAGCGGCCATTTGTGGGGTGAACCAACTGAAGGAAGATCTTTCTCTCTGTTTCTCTCTCTCACTATCTAACTCTGCCTTTCAAAAAAAAAAAAAAAGTAAGATAGACAAGTAAAGATAGACAGAGACAGACAAATTGAGAGAGATCTTTTATCCTCTGATTTAGTCCCCAAATGGCCAACACAGTGTAGACTAAACTGTTGCTGTGGATTCATTCTGAGGGGAGGAGCGCAGTGGGGGGCAAGAGGCACAGGGTCACCACACAGACACCGGGAGTTGAGTGAAAGTGGGCCAGAGTTGAGCAGCTTGCAGACTCGTTTATTTCAGTTGGTGCAGCAGCTTGTATAACTAAGGCAGCCAATCCGGTCAAGGGGCGGTTTATGCCCTAACCAATCACAGGCTGTTGCCAGGTAGGCTCCTTTGCCATGTGGTTTCTGAATCCATCCAGTCACAGCCTGTTGCCAGGCAGGCTCCTTTGCCAGCGGCCATTGTGGCATGGCCTTCTCATTCCACCACACTAAACCAGGTAGAATCTGGGAGCCAGGAACTCAGTCCAGGGCTGCTGCATGGGTGATAAGGATCCAAGTACTTGGGCCATCATCTACTACCTCCCACAGTGCACATTAGCAGGAATTTGGATTGGAATCAGAGCCAGGATGTCCCATGCAGTGTGTTTAATTAACCACTGCTCTAAAGATGGCCCCTGGTAGAACACACTTTTGTCAGTCCTACAGGTATTTTTTCCCCACCATGGCCTCTACTGAAAACTATCTTCTGTATAGAATTTGGTTTTCAGTACACGTGCAGCTCACATAAGGCCTGTACATTCCAAGGCTTAAAGCAGTCAAAAATCAAAATCAAATACTAAAAATAAAATCAAGTAAAAAATATCATATGAAGTTCATTTGAAAGTGATGAAAGTTAGAAATAAATGAATGATAGTAGAATAATAAACATTTATATAATCTTAAAACATAAGTGAATAACTTAAGAAATTATTATCAGGGCAGCTGTAAGTTTCATCCTGTATAGACACTGGAAAGCAACCTTCAATTACAGAGGCAAACTGAAGACAGCACTTTCTGTGAAACAAAAATCAACAGAATGTAGTAGACTGCTAGTAACTGACATCAGAAATGTATTCAGGGGAACAAAGTTCTCACTTGAACCCAGTTAAAACTGCATTAGCAAGAAACTGTAGAACTCTAAGCAATAGGTAAGCCTTGTGTATACAATTTAGAAAGGACCTTTGGTCACTGTTAAGGTAAAACAGTGATAAAGAGAATGCTTTTACAGTATTTTCTTTTTCATAATTGCATATGTTTTAGTGTAAAATAATGATTAAACCCTTCTAAAAATCATTACTTCTACAATGAATACAATACCAAAAGTCAAAAAGTAATGGTACAGCAGAATACAAGCAAAGACAAGCATTTATAGTATATAATTAAGAGAATAACTAGACAAAAACACACACACACAGACACACACAAAGGCAATAGAGCTCTTACCATTAAGATGCATTTTCTATTTTTATCATAAAATTGTTCCACAATAATTTGAATATAGACTTTTTCTCTTCAAATTCTGTTTTAGTCGTTTTATATTGTTGCCTAAAATCATTGGTAAGAGGGCAAATTAGCATCAAGTTTGATTCAATAAGATTAATCCCTTTGCCTGTCTTTTCAGTGTTTTCATTATGCCTTGGAAACATTTCTTTGGAAGGAAAAAGAAACAGATTTTTTTTTTGGCAGTGAATTTCTAAAAGAATCAAATGGACAACTTAATATAAAAATCTGAAGGCAAATGAAATGTTATAAATTCATAGAATAGTCTCCCTGTGAAAATGCTATTAGTGCAGAATTGCTAACCATGAACAATTCACTGCAATTAGAGTTACCTGAGTGGCATTGTAAGGCCAGTTTTCCTCACTGTAGTTATATAATCTCAGAATGTGTGTTCTGTGCATTAATATTAAGACTCTCTGAGCATGCAAAGGGAAATACTTAATGATTATTCATTTGATGAAACACTTTGGTGTCCAAAGAAATTCTTCAGAATTTAGATTCCTGTAAATCTAGAGTAATTGTATGTCCTTTGGGAAATCCCTCTGCATTTCTACCTTAAGACCTGCAAGGAAGATCATTCTTTATAATTTAGCTGTGGAAAAAAAATTAAAAATTGTATTTATTTTAAATAACCTTGCCTTCTTCACTGCAATTTGTCCACACAAGAATTAAAAGCCCACATGCACTAATATATTTTAATTAAAATCGATCACATTATGGGAATAATGTTTCATCCATGACAATATCTCTCAGTAGTCTTTGTCAAATTTAGTTTATGGAATAATTGAAATGAAAGAATTTAGAATTTGTGGGGCCAGCTCTGTGGAGCAGTAGGTTAATCCTATGCCTGCATCGCTGGTATCCCATATGGTCACTGGTTCTAGTCCTGGCTGCTCCTCTTACGATCCAGCTCTCTGCTATGGCCCGGGAAAGCAGTAGAAGATGGCCCAAGTCCTTGGGCCCCTGCACCCGCATGGGAGACCCAGAAGAAGCTCCTGGCTCTTGACTTCAGATTTGTTCAGCTCTGGCCCTGGTGGCCATCTGGGGAGAGAGACATCAGATGGAAAACCTTTTTCTCTGTCTCTCCCTCTCATTGTCTGTAACATTACCTCTCAAACAAATAAATAAATTCTTAAAAAAAGAATTTAGAATTTGTTATATGCCTTAAAGTAGGGATTTACTTGCAAGAAACTGAAGTAGTTCACAAAAACAAGTCAAAAATACCACAGAACTCAAGATACTTCTGGCTTAAATAAAGCTAAAATCTATAATAAGATTTATAAAGTGTTCTCTCTCTGTATAGAAACTATATACGCATATTTTCCACTAAACTTTCAAAAATGAAGCTTGTACTGAACTAATGTGAGATAATGCAGGTTGGCACAGGTATTGGGGTGCAGCTGGTCAGGCTATTACTTGAGATGCCTCATCCCATATTGCAGTACTGGTTCAGGTTCCCCCTAATGTGCTTCTGATAACAGCTCTAAGTTAATATGCATGGAAAGTAGTGGATGACTTGGATGGAGTTCCTGGCCCCTGGGCCAGCCTCAGATGTTGCAGCTCTTTGGGGAGTGAACCAGATGATGCAAGATCTTGCTTTGTCTCATGCTTCTCTGCCTTTCAAATAAGTGAAATAAAATGTTCCAAAAATGAAAATAATTTAGTGAATTTTAATAAAAATATATTTCCTGAATTATGCTGTAGTCAGTTTTATGACTGTGATTATGATGAATTCAAAATAAAAAAGAACTTAGCATATTGAATAGTTTGTTTTCCACTTTGGAGACATTACCAAACTGTATAGGAAACAGT
The DNA here is from genome assembly GCF_051225735.1 of Oryctolagus cuniculus. Lineage (NCBI taxonomy): Eukaryota > Metazoa > Chordata > Mammalia > Lagomorpha > Leporidae > Oryctolagus > Oryctolagus cuniculus. Next base: position 55,714,856 of record NC_142869.1, on the reverse strand, counting down.
CTTATTCATTGAGTTAATGAATTTAATATTTAATATTTTCAACATGTGAAGCAGCTATGCATATAAATAAAAAATATTAAGCCTTTAGTTATCTTATAATTAAAATTATAATTTATTATATCAGATAATAAAGATATAGTATAGTATGCCCAAGATTGTGGTAAGACCAATATTTGAATTAGAGAAGGAATACTTAGCCTGCTTGGCGGAAGTGCCACCTTGGGGTGATGATACCTTAGCTATGTTCTAATGATGATTTACTAAGGTACGTGGAAGGGAAAATCAGAGTAACAGTTGGGAAAGTAGAGGTCATTGATCATCAGACTTCCAATGTGGAATTTAAAGATGTTGGCCTTTATCTTGTGAGTGATGGAAAAACCATTGTGATATTTATGCTGGGAATGTCAAGAAAACAATTTAGAAATAGAGTGTGGAGAAGCATGGGATTATTAAGCAGGCCTACAGTAAAGGAAATGACAATAGGATTTTCAGTTCTTCAAATATTGAAGATTGTCATGTTTCTGTGTTGTAGTGTCACATTGAACCATGTTGTACTTCAGTGACCTAATCTTAACACCTAGACCAGTGCTTTTCAAAAACATGCATTAAATGGTTCCTTCCTAAGTTTACCTGTAGGAAATGAAGAGGTTGTGTGGGTACCCCTATGGGTTCTACAGTCATAAAACTTTTAACCAGACTAAATATATGTGTGAGTCCATGCACTAACACATTGTTTCAATTCAAACATTGAAAAGAGTTTGAACAACAGCTGTACTGTGTTTACAACTTAGGAAATCTGTGTTGATTCTTAAGTGGGCAGGCTCTCTTTCTGTTGTAACTTTACCATCTGATAATAATTAGAAAATGCAGCAAAATGTTTCTAATAGGTTTGTATTTGTAATCATCGGCATCATTGTTTTATATGTGTGTATGTTACGTTAATATATGATATATTACACAAAGCCTACATATATGTGTATTTTTCCACACACAGAGTCATTTTTTGCATTATGTCTCATAAGATGGCATTACCTAGTGGCACCGTAACTGCCTCAGTTTTTACTGTTGTTCACACAACAAAATCACAACACATGTTTGTATGTATATGTGTGTGGAGGAGTTAATAAAAACTTAAATAGCTTGCCTAAATAGGAGGTTACTACAGTCATTAACTTAGAAGGCTTGGATATGCTAAATAATGCTCAGGGCACTTTCTCAGAACAAAAATTATATTGGTTTACACTGAAACTTATTTAACAACTATTGAAGTTGGCATTTATAGTAGAAGTTATGTGCATCTTCATGTTTTAGCTATTCAAGCATCCATCTCAAGGCATATAGTGCAATGAAGTTGGGCCCATTTAACATATGGAAGAAAATTTCAAATCTAACACAACATTATTAATACTACATAAATGTTGATTAAAATTTGATAACATAGTGCTGATGCTGTAGCATCTTGGCCAGGGCATCCACCTGCACTGCTGACATCCCATATGGGTGTTCATGTCTCAGCTGCTCCTCTTCTGATTCAGCTCCCTGCATGTATCCAGGGAAAGCAGTGGAAGATGGCCCTAATGCTTGGGCTCCTGCACCCTTGTAAGAGACCAGGAAGCAACTCCTGGTTCCTAACTTCCAATCAGCTCAGCTCAGGCCGTTGGGGCCATTTCGGGAGTGAACCAGAGGATGGAAGACCTTTCTTTTTCTCTCTCTCTCTCTCTCTGTCTGTAACTCTGTCTCTCAAGTAAATAAATAAAATCTTTATAATTTATAACATCATACTAATAGAAATTTCTAGCTATAAATAGAAAATCTATACTATGAAGGTCAGAATTCCATGCTTATTTCAAAATACAAAGCTTTCAATATAAGCTACTTTTTTTCTTTTATAAAGATAAGAAAACTATGAAACATAATTCCTCACATTAAGAATCTTTAAATAAGATGTATGTTGACATATGGAAAATTTTAATACATTCAACATTTACTCATAACTGATAAAAGAATCAGTAGTTATTATTCAGATTGGAGAAGGGAGAGAACAACTTCACAACTGAGTTTCAGAAAAACTTCTCACAAGAGGTTTCATCCTTGATGGATAAATAGGAATTCAAAGGAGAAAGAGAGGAAGGATACTGAGAAGATGGAGCAATATAGAGTGTGTTGAAAAGAAGCTTAAATTTTAGTTTAGGTTAAGTTAATATGCAAAAGTAGTGGAACATACATGGGTAATTTAAAAAGTTCACAGAAAATGAAAATAAAAGTTTATTTTGGTGCAAAATCATTTGAACTCTATGTCTAGGAGGAGGTCTCTATTTCTGGGAGGAGGTCTTCTATAATATGAGAAGAACTGTGCATCAATTTTCAAAATTTCACTCCTTTCATTTTTTTAACTTTTATTTAGTGAATATAAGTTTCCAAAGTACAGCTTATGGATTACAATGGCTTCCCCCCCCCATAACGTCCCTCCCACCTGCAACCCTCCCCTTTACCACTCCCTCTCCCCTTCCATACACATCAAGATTCATTTTCGATTCTCTTTATATACAGAAGATCAGTTTAGCATACATTAAGTAAAGATTTCAACAGTTTGCTCCCACACAGAAACATAAAGTGAAAAATACTGTTTGAGTACTAGTTGTAGCATTAAATCACAATGTACAGCACACTAAGGACAAAGATCCTACATGAGGAGTAAGTGCACAGTGACTCCTGTTGTTGACTTAACAAATTGACACTCTTGTTTATGGCATCAGTAAACACCCTATGCTCTTGTCATGAGTTGCCAAGGCTATGGAAGCCCCCTGAGTTCACTGACTTCAATCATATTTAAACAAGGCCATGGTCAAAGTGGAAGTTCTCTCCTCCCTTCAGAGAAAGGTACCTCCTTCTTTGATGACCCGTTCTTTCCACTGGGATCTCGCTCGCGGAGATCTTTCATTTAGGTTTTTTGTTGTTGTTGTTGTTGTTGTTGTTTTGTTTGTTTTTTGTTTTTTGTTTTTCCCAGAGTGTCTTGGCTTTCCATGCCTGAAATACTCTCATGGGCATTTCAGCCGGATCCGCATGCCTTAAGGGCTGATTCTGAGGCCAGAGTGCTGTTTAGGACATCTGCCATTCTATGGGTCTGTTGTGTATCTCACTTCCCATGTTGGATTATTCTCTCCCTTTTTTATTCTATCAGCTAGTATTTGCAGACACTATTCTTGTTTATGTGATCCCTTTGGCTCTTAGTCCTATCATTATGATCAATTTTGAACAGAAGTTGATCACTGGGACTAGTGCTATGGCATTGGTACATGCCACCTTGATGGGATTGAATTGGAATCTCCTGGTATGTTTCTAACTCTACCGTTTGAGGTAAGTCAGCTTGAGCATGTCCCAAATTGCACATCTCTTCCCTCTCTTATTCCTGCTCTTATATTTAACAGTGATCACTTTTCAGTTAAGTTTCAGCACTTAAGAAGAATTGTGTGTTGATTACAGTATTCAACCAAAAGTATTAAGTAGAACAAACAAAAAAAATACTAAGAGGGATAACATATTAAGTTGCTCATCAACAGTCAGTGTGAGGGCTGATCAAGTCACCATTTCTCATAGTGTTCATTTCACTTTAACAGGTTTCCTTTTTGGTGCTCAGTTAGTTGTCACCTATCAAGGAGAACAAGTGGTATTTGTCCCTTTGGGATTGGCTTACTTCACTCAGCATAATGTTTTCCAAATTCCTAACAGGGATCACTTTTCAGTTAAAATTTAAACACCTAAGAACAATTGTGTGTTAATTACAGAGTTCAACCAATGGTACTAGAACAAAAAGAATACTAAAATAGATAAAGTATTACATTGTACATCAACCATCAGGACAAGAGCTGATCAAGTCACTGTTTCTCATAGTGTCCATTTCACTTCAACAAGTTTCATTTTAAATTCAGTTTCATTTTAAATTCAGTTTTTAAAAAGATAGAGAGATGGCCAGTACCATGGCTCCCTTGGCTAATCCTCTGCCTGCAGCACCAGCACCAAGGGTTCTAGTCCCGATTGGGGCGCCGGATTCTGTCCCAGTTTCTCCTCTTCCAGTCCAGCTCTCTGCTGTAGCCCAGGAATGCAGTGGAGGATGGCCCAAGTGCTGGGCCCTGTACCCACATGGGAGACCAGGGGGAGGTGCCTGGCTCCTGGCTTTGGATTGACGCAGCGTGCATGCAGGCTGTAGCAGCCATTTGGGAGGTGAACCAATGGGAGGAAGACCTTTCTCTCTGTCTCTCTCTCTCTTTCAGAGAGAGAGAGAGACAAAGTTGGAGGTGCACAGACAGACATATGCTCATTCTCTCTCCAAATGTGTGAGATGGCTAAGGCTGGACCAGGCTGAATCGAGGAGCTGGAGAATTGTTGTAGGTCTCACATGTGAGTGTCAGGGATCTAACCACTTGATGTGTTACCTGCTGCTTTCCAAGGTGCACGCTTTCAGGAAGCTGGGTAATAGAGCCACAGCTTGGTATTGAAGCCATATACTCCAATATTGGATACAGGTATCTTAATCATTATGTGAAACACCCCCTCAAACCTTATCTTTTAATTCCATTTTACCCAAATTTTTTGAAGTCCCCTCATATAGTAATTCATTTGTGAATTTCCTTGCATTAGGAGTTAAGAGGTTTGGGATTTTGTTGACAACAACTTTTGAAGAGAGAATGAAAATCCCAAAGTGTATATGTTATCTCAAGTCTTTAAGAAAGCATAACCTGAGGACAAATTTACAGTCTATTATTTTCCCCCTTATGACATGCATCTCAAAGAACAGAAGTAAGGGGCAATGCAACAAAGCTGGGGTCAGGGAATCGCTTGAATTCAGCTGGTCACTTCTAAGTGCCAACTGATTGCACAAATCTTGAGGAAATGCCATAATAATTAATATGAATGGTGTCAGGACTTTTCTCATGGAGAGAAAGGGGAAAGTAATTGTAATTCAACTCAAATTATATTGGTTAAACTTTTGCTCTGAGTTGTTATTACTTCTGCTCTTCTGTCTGCAAACTGAATAAGAAAGACCTGAGTTGATGTCGAATTGAACCTGCTTCAGGTTGATCAGAGCCTAAATTGAGCTGGAACTGAAAAATGGGGTAACTAGAAGGTAGAAAGTGTGCAGCTTTCTGACCTGCTGATATTTTAGGAAAGACAGTTTCACAGCATAATAGATAAAATGCTATGGAAATAATCTCAGTTAAAAATGTTCAAAATAGTGTAGGAAAACTTAGCAGAGGTTTTCATAGGTACAGTAGTATTACAGGTACAAGAAAAATATGTTTCAGGGCTTAGGAGACAGCTAGATATGGGGAAATAAAAAGAAATCAAATATAATCACACATTATTTAGCCTAATTTGAATAGGGATACTGCTTTCATAAATAATTATTGTTTTGATGTTATTAGTGTTTTGAATTGTTACTAATTACATTTTATATTTATTGTATTAATATATACTTATTTAAAGAATAAAGACTTTCTAACATGCATATAGCTGAAAAGAAAATGTAGAATATATTCTCATTTTCACATTTGGTAAGTATATTTTCTGCTTCTTTCTCAAGAGTACAACTACCGTTGCAACCTCAGACGTATGCAAAGTAACCCAAAGGGTCAGGGGGTTACGCTTCTCCAAAGGCATAGTGATGTCTATTATTTCTGTTTCCCAGGAGTGTAGGTTTATGATGTGTGATCAAAAGTTCAGTTCTAAAAGTTCAGATAGAATTTTTATACAAAACCAACTGCACTGCACACATACGCACATTCCATTCACACAGCTACACAAAATAGCCATGCATTTTGAACATGATTGTTCATGTGTTGAAGTAAGGGAAAATGTGATTCAGAGCTCACAAGAGATGGAGGAATGGAATATCATTCTTAGAATTGTATCTATTAAAATAAATAAAAAACAAAATTAATGACTATCATTGAAAGAAATTTACCAAGCAACCAACTGATAGCTGAACTAACTGCCATTTAGCCAATGTGGCCACAGTTTTCAGGAACTGCTGAAGCAATGACAGGGGTAGGGAGGGAAAGTGATTGATTGGTATCCATAGAATAGGTCTTGATTATTGTTCACATTGCACACATACATTTCAGGTTTTGTTTCTTACCCCTAAGCAGGGAGACCTGTGCACAGACCTCTTTCCCAGATATTCTTGTCAGCAGTTTGTCAGCCATGATCAATACAAGTCCTTCGACATCCAGTGAAACTGTTGGATGAACTGATATATAATTACGTATCTAGACATTTCTACTTCCAAGAATAATGAAAACCCCTGTCTTCCAATAATGTCCTAGAAGGGTACTCTAATGCTACAGCTATCCAATTTCAATTGGTGCCTGCATGTTGTACAGAAAATGTTTCTATCAAACTGAGTCTCTTTGATCTTTATCAACTGATCTTTGGAAACTCCCCATGGAGTTATAGGTGCAAGCTCCAAGAGAGAAGGTAGAACAGCAGCAGTGAAATCCATTGGTATTTGTGCTATTCCCTTGTGGAATTTATTTATTTGTTCAGGGCCTCCTTAGGTCCAGGCAATGTGCATGGCACTTCAATTTGTTGATGGAATGCTGCTGTTCTTGCCCCACTTTGAACCAGATAACTGAGCATCTGGCATTAACATTATGCAGGTTACTGAGAGTTTTCTGGCCTGATATTTCATAGAGACCCCAGGACAGTTTCAGATGATCGTCTTCTATGTTTTGTAACTCCTGCCCTGCCAGGACTATAAATTTCAGGACTATAAATTGTGCCCAAACCATTTTTTTTTTCCCTCTACACTTCAAAGCCATTGGAGATCGGGTCATCAACGTATTCAATTTTTTGTGTGTCAATACATCAAGTGGTTTTGTTTTTTTTTTTTTTTTTTTTTTTGACAGAGTGGACAGTGAGAGAGAGAGACAGAGAGAAAGGTCTTCCTTTGCCATTGGTTCACCCTCCAATGGCCACCGTGGCCAGCGCGCTGCAGCTGGCGCATCGCGCTGATCCAAAGCCAGGAGCCAGATGCTTCTCCTGGTCTCCCATGCGGGTGCATGATCCAAGGACTTGGGCCATCCTCCACTGCACTCCCGGGCCATAGCAGAGAGCTGGCCTGGAAGAGGGGCAACAGTGACAGAATCTGGCACCCCAACCGGGACTAGAACCCGGTGTGCCGGTGCCGTAGGTGGAGGATTAGCCTATTGAGCCGCAGCGCCGGCTATGTCAATCCATGATGTATGTTAAGAATGGGACGTTTATAAGAAATTAATCCCTTACTATTATATACTTACCACTTTCCTTTACAAAATAGAAGTAGAACTATATGTCTTTATTGCCAACAAGCTAGGAAAAGTCTGTGTATATGCCATAGTAGTTTTAGTAAACTGTCCAGCTACAAAAAGTCATTGTATGCTACCACTTAAAGATTATTAAAAATTCTTTACCAGAAATGCCAGGTTTATAAACTTATTTTATTTATTTATTTATTTATTTATTTATTTTTTGACAGAGTTACAGAGAGAGAGAGAGAGAGAGAGAGAGAGAGAGAGAAAGATCTTCCTTTGCCATTGGTTCACCCCCCAAATGGCTGCTCCAGCCTGCACACTGCGCTGATTTGAAGCCAAGAGCCAGGTGCTTCCTCCTGGTCTCCCATGTGGGTGCAGCACCCAAGTACTTGGGCCATCCTCCACTGCCTTCCTGGGCTACAGCAGAGAGCTGGACTGGAAGAGGAGCAACTGGGACAGAATTGGGGCACTAATTATCTGCCACTTTAAAACTCAGATTGGCTCATTAGATTGATCTTGAAAATCCAAATTTAGTATGTAGCATTAAGCTGAAAGAATTTAATTTTTTTAGGATGGAGGATTTCTTGTCTTTCTTCTTAGCTTGATGTAATCCCCAATATCTTTTTGCTTTCATTGCCTGTGCAACTGGGGTCTTTGCAAGAAGTCTTTCCTGTGCCAATGTCTTGCAGAGTTTCCTCAATGTTCTTCTTTAATAATTTGATGGTATCAGTTCATAGATTTAAATCCTTGATGCATTTTGAGTTGATTTTTATGTAAGGTGTAAGGTAGGGGTCTTGTATCATATTTAAGCATGCAGAGATACACTTTTCACAGCACCATTTGTTGAGAATATCCTTTTTCCAGGGATTGATTTTTAGCTCCTTTGTCAAAGATTAGTTGGTTGTAGATGTGTGGGTTGATTGATTAGGTTTATATTATGTTCCACTGTTCTACATGTCTATATATATATATGCCAGTTCTAGGCTGTTTTTATTATAACTGCCTTGTAGTATGTATTGAAATCTGATATTGTTATGCCTCCAGCTTTATTTTTGTTGTTTGAGATAGCTTTAGCTAATCGGGGTCTTTTGTGTTTCCATTGAATTTTAGCCTCATTTTTTCTAGATCTGAGAAGAATGTGGTTGGGATTTTGATTGGGGCTGAATTAAATCTGTAAATTGTTTAGGTATTATGAATATTTTGATGACATGATTTTTCTGTTTGTGTCTTCTTCTATTTCTTTAAAGTTTTATAATTTTCATCTTAGAAACCTTTCATCTCCTTTGTATAAATGTATTCTAAGGTATTTAAATTTTTTGGAAGCTACTGTGAATGGGACCAATCTTACAAGTTCATACTCACTATGGCATTCTTTGTGTATACAATGACTATTGTTTTTTGTGTGTAGATTTTATATTCTGCTACTTTGCCTAAGTATTTGATGAGTTCCAGTTGTCTCTTGGCAGAGTCTTTGTTTTCTCTCTATATATAAAATCTTGTCATTTGCAAATAGGAATAGTTTGACTTTTTCCTTCCCAATTTGTATCTCTCTGATTTCTTTCTCTTGCCTAATCATTCTGACTAAAACTCCAGAACTAAATTGGATAGCTAGAGCAAATGTGGGCATCCTTGTCTGCTGCTGGATCTTAGTGGAAATGCTTCCAGCTTCTCCCCATTCAATATTATGTTGTAGCTTTGTCGTAAGTAGCCTTGGTTGGGTTGAGGAATATTCCTTCTATATCCAATTTGCTTAAGGTATATCATAAAAGGATGTTATATTTTCTCAAAAGCTTTCTATGTATGTATTGAGATAATCATATTATTTTTATTCTTCAATTTGTTAATGTGTTTTATCACATGTATTGATTTGCATATGTTGAACCACCCCAGCATATCAGAAATAAATCCCACTTTGTCTGGATACATGATTTCTGATATGTTGTTGGATTTGATTAGCTAGTATTTTGTTGAGTATTTTTGCATCTGTGTTCATATTGGTGTATAGTTGTCTTTCTTTTAAAAAAATATTTATTTATTTATTTTGAGAGGTAGAGTTACAGACAGACATGCATTGGACGCAGAGCTGGATTGACCCAAAGCCAGGAGCCAGGAGCTTCTTCTGAGACTCCTACATGGGTGTAGTGCCCCAGGCACTTGGGCCATCCTCTACTGCTTTCTCAGTCTATAGCAGAGAGCTTGATCAGAATAGGAGCAGCCGAGGCTTGAATCAGTGCCCAAATGAGATGCTGGCACCAAAGGCAGAGGTTTTAGCCCAGTATGCCATAGTGCCAGCGCTCGTTGTCTTTATTTGTTGTATATTTTTTCTAGTTTTTGAATTAAGGGGATAGTGACCTCACAGACAGAATTTGGGAGGATTCCCTCCTTTCCAATTATTTCAAATAACTCTAGAAGAGTTGAAATACTTCTTGTTTAAATATCTGGTAGATTTCAGCAGTGAAGTCATCCAGTCCTAGGCTTTTCTTTGTTGGGAGGGTCTTTATTACTGATTAAATCTCCTTCTTTCCTTCTTGTTTACTGGTCTATTTAGTTTTCTATGTCTTCATGATTCAATTTTGGTAGTTTGTTTATGTCCAGGAATGTATTTGTTTCTTCTAGATTTTCCATTTTGTTGGCATATACCTGTATAGTTTTTCTTAATGATTCTTTTTATTTCCATGGTATTCATTGTTATATCTCAATTTTCATCTCTGATTTTATTAATTTGGGTCTTCTCCCTTTTTGTTCGTTTGGGTCAGTGGTGTATCTGATTTATTTTTTTCAAAAAAAACAGCTCTTGTTTTTGAGTGGAGACAGGCAGTGTTGTGGACACTGCGGAACCCGCCAGAACTCACCACCACAAGCAGATTATTAACAAAGATTGCAGAGATTGACGCTGAGATGGCTCAGCCTTAAACAATCAAGCCCAGAGCAAACCAAATAGGATTGCTGAAGTTTTACCTTGCCAAACTTCAGAGAACTCATTACTCCAAAAGGTGGAAGAGGTAGTGGACCGGGAGAAGGTTTTGATGTGGCCAAAATAGGTGATGCTCAGAATGGATTTGTGGGTTGTCCATCTTCTTGTAATTTCATGATTTCTGTTCTTATATTTACACCCAGCTCCTTATAGATGGTGAGAGGGAGGACTCTAATTTCATTCTTCTACATAAATACACCCAGTTTTGCCAGTACCATTTATTGGAAAGACTATCTTTACTCCAACAAAGATCTTGGCACTTCGTTAAAATTAATTAGCTGTATGTATGTGGGTTAATTTGTGGGCTCTCTATTGTGGTCCATTGGTCTAGGTGCTGGTTTTATAGAAGTACCATGCTGATTTGATTACTGTAGATTTGTACTGTATATTAAAATCAAATATTGTGCTGCTTTCAGCTTGACTTTTTTTTCTTAGGATATCTTGCCTATTCTGGTCTTTTGTTATTTCATATGAATTTTAGGATTCTTTTCTAATTCTGTAAAGAATATTATTGGTGTTTTGACAGGGATTACATTGAATCTATGAATTGTTTTAGGTAGTATAGATATTTCTCAATCAAATTCTTCCAATCTATAAGCAAGAAATTTCTTTCCATTTTTTTTTGGGGGGGGGGGTATCCTTGATGCTTTCTGTCCTCAGTGTATTCAGAATCAATTCACATATTTTATTCAAAATAGAAAATTAAATGTCTGATTTTTCTGAAATGTTTTTCTGTATTTTCAGTGTTATTTTGAGGATAGATACAGAACTTAAGTAACATTTAAGAAGGCTGACATCTGCTGAATATAAGGAATACCTCTGGGCATATGAAATAATTAAAACTAATACAAGTTGCATAAGAATGTGGTGAGTTCACTGGCAACTAACATATTTTAAAAACAAACATTACATTTTGTTGAATTTCAAAATAGGAAATATTTTAACACGTGAGAAGTTACAATAAATGATGCCTAGAGGCAACTTCCAAAATGGAAAAAAAAGTTTCTGTGTTGTTGAAATGAACTTTTAAAGAATATGTTTTTGACTATAAATAAAAGCTTTACAATACATAGCTCTCCATTCTTTAGTTTTCCACATTTTGCTGTTATATAGTTTAATACCAAATCAGGGCCGGTGCCGCGGCTCACTAGGCTAATTCTCCACCTGTGGCACCGGCACCCCAGGTTCTAGTCGCGGTTGGGGCACCGGATTCTGTCCCAGTTGCTCCTCTTCCAGTCCAGCTCTCTGCTATGGCCAGGGAGTGCGGTGGAGGATGGCCCAAGTCCTTGGATCATGCACCCACATGGGAGACCAGGAGAAGCACCTGGCTCCTGGCTTCGGATCAGCGCTGTGCACTGGCCGCAGCGCGCAGGCTGCAGCAGCCATTGGAGGGTGAACCAACGGTAAAGGAAGACCTTTCTCCCTGTCTCGCTCTCTCACTGTACACTCTGCCTTTCAAAATAATAATAATAATAAAAAAACCAAGTCAGTACATTTTTACCCTGAGAACCTACCCAATATTACCCAAAAGAATATTTTAAGGTGCCAGTCCTGTGGTGCAGTGGGTTAACGCCCTGGCCTGAAGCGCCGACATCCCACATGGGTGCTGGTTCGAGACCCGGCTGCTCTGCTTCTGATCCAGCTCTCTGCTATGTCCTGGGAAAACAGTGGAGGATGGCCCATATCCTTGGGCCCCTGCATCCGCATGGGAGACTTGGAAAGAAGCCCCTGGCTCCTGGCTTCGGATCCATGCAGCCATTGCAGCCAATTGGGGAGTGAACCAGTGGGAGGAAGACCTCTCTCTGTCTCTCTTTCTCTCCTCTCTGTGTAACTCTTTCAAATAAATAAATATTTTTTTAAAAAGTGACTTTTTAAAAAAAGAATATTTTATGAAGCATAAATTATAGGAAACCTTCATTTCTTTTGTATGAATATACATTATATTGAATGTAAATACATACTATTTATATTACTTGTTGGGATTCAAAAATAATAGTTACAATGGCATTCATTAGATGAAATAACATCTGTGCAGATTTTATATCTTTATTTCTCTTTTTCTTTAAAAATATAAATATATTATTTGTTGGGCAGAAAGAGATAGGGATAAGTAAAGCCAAAGAGATAGATATATGAGGCCTGGGATGAAGTCAGGGGCCTTAAATTCATTCCAGGTCTTTGACATTGGTAACAGGGAACCAAGTCCTTTGCCATCATCTGCTGCCTAATAGGGTCACATTATTAAGAAGCAGAATTGGAAGTGAAGTAACCAGAACTCAATTCCAGGCACTCTGATATAAGATGCAGGTTCTTACTTCCAAATGAGGGTCTTCCTTCCCATATGGCCGCTATGCCCGGAACTGCGCTGATCCGAAGCCAGGAACCAGGTGCTTCTTTCTGGTCTCCCATGCGGGTGCAGGGCCCAAGCACTTGGGCCATCCTCCACTTCACTCCCAGCCCACAGCAGAAAGCTGTACTGGAAAAGGAGCAACCAGGACTAGAACCCGGTGCCCATATGGGATGCTGGTGCCACAGGCGGAGGATTAACCAAGTGAGCCACGGTGCTGGCCCCAAGCAACATTTTAACCTTTCACCAATTGCACACCCATCCATCTTCTTTTTATTAATAGAGTGGGATAATTCTCATATGATTACCTTCAAAGTGGCCTATTTTTTTTAAGTTAGTATTCTGGCCGATGCTGTGGCATAGCGTGTTAAGCTGCCACCTGCAGCAATGTCATCCCCTGTGAGTGTTGGTTCAACTGCCTACTTCCAATCCAGCTCCCTTCTAATGAGTCTGGGAAAGCAATGGAGAATGGCCCAAACGTTTGGGCCTCTGTAGTCATGTGGGAGACCTGGAAGAAGCTCCTGGCTCCTGTCTGGCCCAGCAGCCATTTGGGGTGTGAACTGGTAGACAGAACATCATTCTTTCTCTTTCTTTCTCTGTATGTGTGACTCTGCTTTTCAGATAAAAATAAATAAATATTTAAAAATAAGGTTATTGATTTACTCAGGTATGATTGAAATAAAGTAAACTATACATATATGATTTGTATGGTTGCATAAATTTTACAAGTGCACACATAGGTGAAATCATCACATTAATGAAAATATAAATACAAACCAGGTTATCTTGTACCCTGACACAGTGACTTTTTTCCTTACCATTGTCAACCCCAAATTCCTCGGAAACTATTTGTTTACTTTAATATTGAATAATTTGCTTCTGCTAAAATTATAAAGCATTCATTCTTCTTTGTTTGAATTTTTTTTCTCTTTTGATGGAAACAGGAAACGGGAGTTCTACCCTCTTCACAAATTTTAAGTTATGCCACACAATATTGTGAAGTATAAAACTTGCAGTTTTATACAGCACCTATCTAGAATTTTTTCATCTTATAAAACTGAAATCTTTTACATATTTCTGAAACTTGCCTTTTCTTCCTTTATCTAGTCTTTAGCAAGCACCATTCTAACTTCTGTTTCTATGAATTTGACTATTTTAGTTTCTTCCTTGATGTGGAATCATGCAGTATATGTACTCCTATAACATGTTAATGTCACATAGCATGATCTCCTTATTTACCATATTCTGGAATATGGCAGGATTTTCTTTTTTTGTTTGGGTTGGATAGAATTCCATTGCATGTGCATATCAAGTTTTTTTTTACACATTTATGTTGCTTCCATGTTTTGACCATTGTGAATAATGCTGCAATGGAAGTGAGAATGCAGATATCTTCTTGAGATTCTTTCAGTTTTGTTGTTGTTATATATCCAGAAGTGGGTCTGTTGGATCATATGGTAGTTTTATTTTCTATTTTTTGGAACTTCCATATTTTATTTCATAATACCGTTTTACATTACTGCTAGTACTAGACAAAGATTCCAATTTCTCTATTTTATTACAGTATTTATTATCTTCTGTTTACCTGCTGTTTGTTTTTTTCTTAATAGCCATCCAAACAAGTCTGAGCTGATATTGTGGTTTTGATTTATTTCTCCTGATAATTAACGTTGTCCAGTGCTTTTTCATAGATTCATTGACTACTGGCATGTATTTTTTTGAAAATTGTTTATTCAGCTCTTTTGCCAATTTTTCAACTGGGAGTATTTGGGTGTTTCTTTATTGCTGTTATTGTTACCATATTTGAGGAGTTCTCTACTTATCTTGATACTATGCTTTTTCAGGAATATGATTTGCAAATATTTTTTTCCTTTGTTCAGGGTCACTTTTCACTCTGCTGTTTATTTGTTTGGAATGTTCTAATTTGATGCCCTTCAATTTGTCTGTTTATACTTTTGTTGCCTATGTTTTTTGGTGTCCCCGTCACAAAACCATTGCTTAGACTAAGGCCATGAAGTTTTGCCATATTTTCTTTTAGTAGTTGCATACAAAGATTTTATGGTTCAATCTTTAATCCATTTTGAGTTGAATTTTCCTACATGGTATGAGGGTCCAACTGCATTCTTTTGTATGTGGATACAAAAATAAGTGTAATTTCCAGACACTGTTGCAGATACGTCCTTTCCACTGTGTGCATTCATGACACCCTTGTTGAAGATCAGTTGATTTTGTAACTGTGAGGTTATTCTGGACTCTCTTTGATTTCAGTAGTGTATCTGTTTTTATTCCATTACCATTTTGTTTTCATTACTGTTGATTTGTAATATATTTTGAAATTAGGAATTCTGATGTGTCCAGCTTTACGTTTCTTTCTCAAGATCGATTTGGCATTTCAGGTCCTTTGTGATTTCATATGAATTTTATGACCATTTTGATTTATCCATTACTATAAAACGTATTAGAAGTTTTATAGGAATTGCTTCGCATATGTAAAGCATATACATTCTAACAATATCATCTTCTAATCTGTGAAGGTAAGATCTGTTTCCCTTTGTGTCTTTGTTAATTTATTTTGTCACAGTTATGTAATTTTCTATGTACAAGTGTTTCACCTCTTTCCTCGCATTTCTAAGTTGTTCATTCTCATTAATGCTTTTAAAATCTCCTTTTCCATGTAGTTTTTTGTTAGTATCTGAAAAAAGACAATTTTTTGCATGTTGACTTTGTGTCTTTTCACTTCTTGAATTTATTAGTTCTAACAGTATTTCTCTGAATTTTTTATAATTGTCTATAAATAAAATAATGTTATCTATAAACACATAATCTTACTTCTACCTTTCTAATCTGCATGGGTTGTATTTCTGTCCCTTACCTGAATGCTCTGAATAATACTTTCAGTATTATGTTGAATAGAAGTTACAAGGTGCCTCTGTGTTCTTTTCCAGATTATAAAGGAAAAAATTTTAATTTTATCCATTGAGTTTTATGTTAATTGTAGGTTGTCAAGTATGGTTTTTACTATGGACAGATGCATTCTGCTTCTATCTAGGTTTTTCAGAGTTTTTAATTATGAAAGGATGTTGAATTTTATCAAATAACATTTTTATATCTATTAGAATGATCATTTGATTTTTTTTTTTGAAAAAGATTTTTTTTTATTTGAAAGGCAGAGTTACAGAGTCAGAGGCAAAGGCAGAGAGAGACAGAGAGGTCTTCCATCCACTAGTTCACTCCCCAAATGGCCACAATGGCCAGAGCTGAGCCGATCTGAAGCCAGGAGCCTGGAGCTTCTTCCAGGTCTACCACTTTGGTGCAGGGGCCTAAGCACTTTGGCCATCTTCCACTGATTTTCCAGGCCTCTGGTTTTTATGGGTGTTTTGGGAGTGAACCAGTGAGTGGAAAGCTCTCTGTTTCTTTGTCGGTCTCTCTGCTAGTCTCTCCTCTGCCATTCAAATAAAGTAAAAATAATTTAAAATTTTAGAAACCAAATATTCTTATTCCTACTGCTTTTTGTTGCATCCTTATGAATTGTTTTTAAAGATTTATTTATTTTATTTGAAAGTCAGAGTTACACAGAGAGAGAAGGAGAGGTAGAGAGAGAGAGAGAGAGAGAGTGAAAGAGAGAGGGGTCTTCCATCTGCTGGTTCACTCCCCAGTTGGCCATAACAACTGGAGCTGTACTGATCTGAAGGCAGGAGCCAGGAGCTTCCTCTGTGTCTTCCCACATGGGTAGAGGGGCCCAAGTACTTGGGCCATCTTCCACTGCTTTCCAAGGCTTTAGCAGAGAGCTGGATTGGAAGTGGAGCAGCCGGACTCGAACCGGCACCCATATGGGATGCCGGCACTGCAGGCAACAGCTTTACCCACTTATGCCAGGGTGCCAGCCCCATAGCAAAAATATTAATATGTTTTATTTTCATTTTGATTTATCTTAAATTCAAATATTATAATTTTCTGCACTTGCTTATTCATGCTTATTTTAATCAATATGTTATAAGTGTATACATTTATGTTTTATTACTGATTATCATCCTTTCCTTTCAACTTGAAGAACTCTCTATATTGTTATTTATAAATGAAATATTTGTTTTTTCTTTTTTCTTCCTTTTTCTTGTGGAAATATTAATTATCTTGATGATATTTCCTAATTCCCTGAATCTGCTGTCCATTCTTTTTTCTTTTTGTTCATCTGACAATATTTTAAATTATCTGTCTTCAAGCTTATTGATTCTTTCTTCTGCTTGATCAAGTCTGCTGCTGCAGTGTACAAAGTGAAATTTTCTTTTCAGTTCTGTTTCTCAGCTTCAGAATTTGTTTGATTTACATATTGTGGGGGAGAATTCATTCTCTTTGTTGGTATTCCGAATATTATATGTCCCTGTATATTTTCCTTATTTTATTTAACTTTCTGTCTGTGTTCTTGGCTTCTCTAAGACAATTACATTGATTTCTTTGTTGGCCAGTCCATATATTTCCATTTCTTTAAGGTTGTTGCTGGAGTTTATTTTGTTCTGATTAATTCATATATCCATACAACCATATTTTTGTATGTCTTTTGTAGCTTTTCATTGGTGTTTACATATTTGGAAAAATGCCTCCACTCCTGGTCTTCAGAGATTGAATTCAACAGAATTCAGAAATTGGCTGACCTAGAGATTAGAAGATTCTCACAACTGTTATAACACTATGTCTTTCTTGGGCTTGTGCATGTAAAAGGGGGATTTCCTAGATTCTTTTTTATAGAAGTCTATAACAATCTTACTCCCTTTGTTATCTGACTGTTTATCTGCAGGCTGGGATGTTGGAGCCAGTGTACCACTCATCTCTTTCTTTTAAGGTAGAGAAGTTTTATGCCCCCTGCCATACTTGCTGAGCTGCTCTGCATGAAGCAGTTTGTCTACTCTTTTTGTTTTTTCTAGCTGCACCCACTAAACTGTGAGGATTCCATTAGTGTTTTGGTTGAAGGAAAAATGTAAACCAACCCTTTGGGAAGTGCACCAAAACACCAAAAGAAGTTGGAAGCACACTCCGCACCTCTCCATCCATCTGGATGAACAAATATCAGGCTTTGTACATTTTCTCAATCTTGTAGAACCATGCTGGCCACAGTAACCCTCCAGTTCCTTTACCTTGATTCTTAAGTACTCCCAGGAACCTGATATATCCCAGTTTTGTCAGTGTTCTGTGTGAGATGAGATAAAAGCAAGCTGCCCAGGCAAGTCAGTCCTCGGTCTGCTCCATTGACTTTAAATGCTTTTAGGTCTCTTTCTTTTATTATCTTTGTATAATTGTCTAGTTTGAATTTGCTTCTGCAGCTGAAGCTTATTTGACAAAAGTATCAAACCCATCCTTCAAATCATTTCATTATTTAGGATTCTTAGACCTAAAGAAATTGTGTTTTTCTTCTGTGAATTACAGTTGCTGTGTATCTCACCCCAACGATGTTTTCTATTGATTCATGCTTACATTCTTTATTTTCTCCTCTATATTATAAGCTTGTCAAAGCAGCAACTCTGGGCCATATATAATTTTATAACTTATAGTATCAAATTATTATTTTGATAATATGTTGAGAGAAAATGCAAGTCTAAGTTGTTACAGGACTATTACTAGAAACCCTAGATAATGCAAATATAAATGATGCAGTCATTCATCTTTTCATTCATTATATCTAAGCTGCATTATATCTAAGAATAAACCATTGAAATGCCTTTAACAGTGTTATTCTTCATGTTCCATTTATATAAAATGCATATTCTCTACAAGGCAATGAAAACTGCCTTTAATGCAAAAGAGGAAATAATGTGTCTTTTCAGATGGAAATTAAATTTCTATTTGGGTTTATTGCATATTCAAGATAATACACATGAGGAATTAAATAAGGTCATTTGGAGAGATTTTTTTAAGCAATATGTAGACATTTATTAAAGACTAGGCTAAGTAGTACATTTAATTCAGAAACACCAGTAAAGATATTAAATGGATTAAATCTTTAAAAGCTACAATAAGTCACTCCACTATGTTTTAACTGCAGACACCTCTGATTAACTAGAATTACTTCTAAATAAAAGATGTTTAATTGCTAAATCATGTTGGGAGGTGTATAAACTGCTTTGAATCATTTCCTAATCTGAATTAAAATATAAAACCCATCCAGAAAGATTCATATTTGTTCCTCCCACATCAGTTACTGTTCAACTTACTTTCTGTGACTATTACAAAGGACTGAAAAGTAAATTCATTAAACCATGACCTCCCCTAAAATGTGATAACAAGGTCATTCATAGAAAAATGGTCCTGAATAGCAAATTGAGGGTTGTATTGTTGACAATGAGTTAAAAGAAATAAGGTGCATTTTATCTTAACCTTGATAAGTGTTCAATATTAGGAGAATAAACTAATGCTGGATTAACTTTATAAATGACACAAAGATAAGAGATTGTGCATTATTTGACTTCCTTTGTGCTTTATTCATTGGGAGAAGTAGTAAATAGAGAAGAAGGTGTGTCTTGGAAAGGATTAGTCATGAAATATTTCTCTTTGTCTTTAGGTATCTTCCATGTAAGTTAGGTAGTCAGAAAAGAACATACTAAATATCCAGTTCCCCAAATTAGTAGGCTAATGAAAACTCTGGACAATATTCAAGTAGTAAAAGTCTGAATTTTTCTAGTCCTCGAGGTTTGAAATAACTTGAGGCCTTTACTCCTAACATTCTTCAAGACTTACTCCTTACACCTGTACAATGTGTGTAACCTAGGTTGTATTTTGTTCTTTGGTAATATCAACAGCTAACCCAAACTGATGAATACCTATGATGCTTAGCTAGATTGCAGTTAAAGAGTTCACTGCTAAAAATATGTCCAAATTTGAGCCTCAGATTTGTAGTTCTTTATATTTGTTATAAGATGAATGAATGATGTTAAGTGCAATACTTTTTAAAAGATAATTATTATATCATAACCTGAAATAATGTTATCAGTTTAATATTTTGCAGGTGTTTTGGTAAATTTTAATTTACCTATTAAAATGTTTATAAATTAAATTTGAACTAATCTGTTATCCAATCTTTTTTACATGAATCTCCTGCTGAAGAATCATCACAATGAATCACTGAATCTGCTTCACCTTACAAAAACCCTGGCATATAATAGGCTTTGAAAGAATACAGGTTTAAGGAATAATTGGATTCAAGCAGATGTTCAAACATTGCTTCATGCCAACAGGACTAATGCCTGTAAGAATAACACTTTTGTGGGAAAAAAAGCCTTTCAAAATTCCACAATTCTCATCAGTTTTTAACTTGTAAATGGTGGGTTGTATTTTATTTAGTCATGTTATTTGGCAAAAATATTGATAAGTATGATTTAGCTTTTCATTTTAGTAACCAGAATTACTTGTAGAAGTGTTAGAAAAGCAATGAATTATTCTGACTCTGAAATAACTAAATATTCAACCAAATAAATAATTAGAATCATATATAACTACATTATCAATGTTGATGATTATTATATATGTTAGTAATTCCTTCTTGTATTTTTCCTACATTAGTACTTTTACTTTATTGTGAAGGTAATGCAAATATTGTATATTCTCTGTTGTCAAACTCCTACTTTAAGCATTTTAATTATCTCTTATTTTCTCCCAATAAAGCTATGATGTTTCAGTAATCAATGTAATAATTGTATAATTCTCTTTAATTTTTATACTACCAAAACCATTAGAAATTACGATCAGCAAAAAGGCAAATGTTATAAAAATTCCACAATGCTACCAGAGTTTGAAAAAAAATTATCTGGCCAGCACCACAGCTTACTTGGCTAATCCTCTGCCTGCAGTGCCAGCACCCCAGGTTCTAGTCCCGGTTGGGGCACCGGATTCTGTCCTGGTTGCTCCTCTTCCAGTCCATCTCTCTGCTGTGGCCCAGGAAGGCAGTGGAGGATGGCCCAAGTGCTTGGGCCCTGCACCCGCATGGGAGACCAGGAGGAAGCACCTGGCTCCTGGCTTTGGATCAGCACAGCGCGCTGGCCGCAGCGCACCGGCCATGGCAGCCATTTTGGGGGTGAACCAATGGAAAAAGGAAGACCTTTCTCTCTGTCTCTCTCTCACTGTCTAACTCTGCCTGTCAAAAAAAAAAAAAAAAAAAAAAAAGAAAAAAATTATCTTCCTGTAATTCATGATGGCAGTACTGTGCTCATGACTTCTCCCTGTGTTTTGAGTGAGTAGGCAGAATAGAATAAAGCTAACAACTATATGCTAACACTATCGTATGCTTTTTTAAAAAAAGTTAGTTAACATATTTTCTTTTTTTAAGATTTATTTTATTTATTTGAAAAAAAATTACAGAAAGAGGTAGAGAGAGAGAGAGAGGTCCTCCATCTGCTGGGTCCCTACCCAAATGGCCATGATGACCAGAGCTGAGCCAATCTGAAGCCAGAATCCAGGAGCTTCTTCCAAATATCCCACATTTCAGGGTCCCAAGCATTTGAGCCATCCTCTGCTGCTTTCAAAGGCGCATTACTCAGGACCTGGAACAGAAGTGGAGCAGCCAGGACTTGAACTGGTGCCCGTATGGTATGCCAATGTTACAGGCCAAGGCTTTTACCCGCTGCACCACAGTGCTGGCCCCTATCATATACTTTTAAAACATAATTTATAGGGCCAGCGCCGCGGCTCACTAGGCTAATCCTCCGCCTAGCGGCGCCGGCACACCGGGTTCTAGTCCCGGTTGGGGCGCTGGATTCTGTCCCGGTTTCCCCTCTTCCAGGCCAGCTCTATGCTGTGGCCAGGGAGTGCAGTGGAGGGTGGCCCAGGTGCTTGGGCCCTGCACCCCATGGGAGACCAGGAAAAGCACCTGGCTCCTGGCCCCTGCCATCGGATCAGCACGGTGCGCCAGCCGCAGCGCGCCGGCCGCGGCGGCCATTGGAGGGTGAACCAACAGCAAAGGAGGACCTTTCTCTCTGTCTCTCTCTCTCACTGTCCACTCTGCCTGTCAAAAAATAAAATAAAAAAAAAACATAATTTATAGAATACCTATATGGCATGGAGATTAACTTTTAGTTATCTATATTTTAATACTTCACCAAACAAATATTCATCCAGTAAAAGCAAACTTATGAAAAGTTGTGAACAGCCTGTGTGTGTTTGTGTATGCGTACGTGTGTGTGCATGCATATACATATAAAACTATTTGGTTATGAATCAGATGTGGTCCTTTGTATTTGTTGATAGATTATATAGAGACCTTCCTTGAATTATGATGACTTAAGATTTAAAATGATGTGAAATTGATGTGCATTCACTAGAAACTGTACTTGAAATTTTGATTTTTTTCATGTGCTGAAAATATCTAGGCTGGTACTTTCATAATGCTGGGCACATGTGAGTGGCACGATCACTATCACCAGGTAAACAGCACCACCAAACAGTATACTGTTTTTGCTAAGATGTGATGTTCAGTAGGTTGTAGGTATTAAAGCACTTGCAACTGATGCTATTTTCAGCCTACAAGAGATTCAGCAGGACATAACCGTGTCATGAGTTGAGGTGCATCTGTACTCCTCCAACTGTCCTTCTTTACCATAGTATGGGGACATTCATAACACAATAGACCCAAAGCACTGCAGACATCCATCCCAGTGGGGTGTCATGTGTGAAGACACATCAACTAGACATCAAGAAATTATTTGGTGAACTTTGTAGAACATTGTTGAATAATGGCAAAAGAAAGTCTCATTCATATACTACTGTAGAGCTCCTTTAAATGAGATTTTGTGCATTTCTTTCTCGAGATCTTCTTTGTGTTGCAGCTACCCAGAAATATTTCTATTTATTTCTGAATTTTCCCATTTTTTTTCAAGTTTAAAGATGATCTCACTTATTTCCACATCGTCTTTATTTCAGATATTTTTGCTGTTAATTCTACCTTTTGAGAATAAGTTAGTCAAGGTCTTTTCAGGCCATCTCTGTGCTTTACCACTGTCACTTTCCAAGTTTTTCATAGTAAGTGCACAGGCTATAATCTGATAAAGCTAGAGTTATTACTAGAGAATGTGAAATGAGAGAGAACACAATTGTGAATTCACACAAGTTTCATTTTTGCTGTAATGTTACATGGAGACTCATTAAAAGCAGCTATCAAATTACATGTAAGTAGGGGCCACCGCTGTGGCGTAGTGAGTAAAGCCACTGCCTACAGAGCCAGTATCCCATATAGACACCGGTTCAAGTCCTGGCTGCTCCACTTTTGATCCAGATCTCTGCTATGGCCTGGGAAAGCAGTATAAGATGGCCCAAGAGTGTGGGTCCTTGCACCCACATGGGAGATTTGGAGGAAGCTCCTGGCTCCTGTCTTTGGATTGGTCTAGCTCCAACCGTTGCATCTCTGCCTTTCTGTAACTCTCCCTTTCAAATAAATAAATAAATATTTTTTTAAAGAAATTACATATAAGTAGACAAACCTATGATCTTTTTTATTAATATACTCATAATTTTATATTACGTATTTATGTATATATAAATATACATATATGAAGAGAGAGAGAGAGAGATGGCAGGAGTGAGAGAATCCAGTGTGTTTTTGACAATAAAATGAAGAAATTTTCCTGAATAGCATGACACTTTCCTTGATATTTCCCTGAAAGAAAGTCAAGTGTTAGATACTCACTTGGTATTAAAAAATGCTTTTGTGAAAATGAATCCAAGTTCACTACTTCTCCAAATCATCCTATTCTTAAGTAATTGATTTTGTATCTACATTGACATTAAGTAATTTAAACACTGCTTAATAGTTAGTACAAAATAAGTGGACTTTCAGAGACATAAACAGTTCCTTCTGAATGTTGTATTAAAAATGACTGGAAAATAAATGATACACAGATAAAATTTCTACCTGAAATATTTTATAATTTTGCATTAAACTTTGATATTCAGAAAATGTTGGTGTATATTCAAATCTAATATGAATATTTGTGAAAAATACACTTTGATAATGAAGTTTCACATGTATAGTTAAACACAATAAATCTAGTGTACCAGTTATGTTTATAATTGTGTCAGAAATATCCAGAGTTACCTTCAAAGAACTGAAGACAGTGAGGATGCTGTACTCAATATTGACATATGAAATGGTTAAATGCATGTCCTGAAAATTAGATAATGCCATTTGAAGTATATCCACCAGTGAAAACAATCACTTTCCATTTGTACAAAACAACATTGGTGCCACACGTGGCTCCATATACAGAATTAAGGTGAAATTCTCCTTTATCTTTCTTTCCTAGACAAGATCATCAATTTAGTATTGAAATAATATTTCACCAAAAGAATTTTCCTCCAAAAAAGTTTTAGCAGAATGTAAAAGTCTGGATTTCATGGAAATTATAGAATATTTTTAAACATTTTATTGCAGAATAGTTTTAAGGTTACAAAAGATTGTAAAGTCATAGAAAGGACTTAACAGATATTCCTTACCAGTATCTCCTGTTAACATATCATATTAATATATTTGTACAAATTTTTTAAACTTTTATTTAGTAAATATAAATTTCCAAAGTACAGTTTATGGATTACAATGGCTTCCCCCCACCCATAACTTCTCTCCCATTGGCACCTATCCCATCTCCCACTCCCTCTCCCATTCCATTCACATCAAGATTCATTTTCAATTATCTTTATATACAGAAGATCAACTTAGTGTATATTAAGTAAAGATTTCATCAGTTTGCACCCACACAGAAACACAAAGTGTAAAATACTGTTTCAGTACTAGTTAGAGCATTACTTCACATTGGACAACACATTAAGGACAGATCCCACATGAAGAGTAAGTGCACAGTGACTCCTGTTGTTGACTTAACAATTTCACACTCTTGTTTATGGCATCAGTAATATCCCTAGGCTCTAGTCATGAGTTGCCAAGGCTATGGAAGCCTTTTGAGTTTGCCGACTTTGATCTTATTCTGACAGGGTCATAGCCAAAGTGGAAGTTCTCTCCTCCCTTCAGAGAAAGGTATCTCCTTCTTTGATGGCCCATTCTTTCCACTGGGATCTCACTCGCAAAGATCTTTCATTTAGGTTTTTTGTTGTTGTTGTTGTTTTTTTTTTTTTTTTTTTTTTTTTTGCCAGAGTGTCTTGGCTTTCCATGCCTAAAATACTCTCATGGGCTCTTCAGTCAGATCTGAATGCCTTAAGGGCTGATTCTGAGGCCAGAGTGCTGTTTAGGACATCTGCCATTCTATGAGTCTGCTGTGTATCCTTTTTCCCATGCTGGATCATTCTGTCCCTTTTTGATTCTATCAGTTAGTATTAGCAAACACTAGTCTTGTTTGTGTGATCCCTTTGACTCTTAGACCTATCAGTGTGATCAATTGTGAACTGAAATTGATCACTTGGACTAGTGAGATGGCATTGGTACATGCAACCTTGATGGGATTGCATTGCAATCCCCTGGCACATTTCTAACTCCACCATTTGAGGCAAGTCGATTGAGCATGTCCCAAATTGTACATCTCCTCCTTGTCTTATTCCCACTCTTTTATTTAACAGGGATCACTTTTCAGTTAAATTTAAACACCTAAGAATAATTGTGTGTTAATTACAGAGTTCAACCAATAGTACTAGAACAAAAAAAAATACTAAAAGGGATAAAATATTAAATTGTACATCAACAGTCAGGACAAGAGCTGATCAAATATTTGTACAATTAATGAGGCATACCCAGATTCTCTGATTTGTTTTATCCAAACTCCTTTTATCACCTCCCCTCTTCTAGTCTCTCATTATCAACATTTTTTGTTCAGATTGAGCTTGTCTGTTTAATTTTAGCTCCCACATATAAAGAAGTTGCACAATTTGTCTGTATCTTATTTCACTCAACATGATGTCTTCCAATTCCATCCATTTTGCTGCAAATGACAGAAATTCATTCTTTTTTATATTTGAGTAGTATTCTGTTACATATATATTAATATACGATTATATCTAACTATCAAATTGTTCTGTACATCAAATGAAACAATCAAGAGTGAAGAGGCATTGGTAGGATGGGAGAATATATCTGTAAGCTTGTTATCCTAAAAAGGATTAATATCAGAATATATCAGCAACTCAAAAAACTCAGCAACAACACCTTTCTTAATATAATCTCACATGCATTTATTTTTGACACATTTTTTATCCAATCATCTGATGATGGACGCTTTAGTTGATTCCGCATTTCGTCTGTTGTGAACAGTGCTGCTGTAAATATGATCGAGCAGGTATTTCTTGGATACAGTGATTCTTATCTTTTTTGGCTATTTAACCAGTAGTGTGGTTTCTGAATCATGTGGAAGTTCCATTTCTAGATTTTAAGCCATCTCCATAATGTTTTCAACAGTGACTCCCCTAACTTACATTCTTATAAATAGAATAAAAGATCCCACTTCCGAAATCCTCACCAGCATTTCTTACTCTCTGTCTTTTGGATAGTGGCCGTTCATACATGGGTGAAGTATAATCTCACTGTGGTTTTCATTTACATTTCCCTGATGGCTCATGATATTAAGCATTTTTTTTTCAAATATTTGTTGCCCATTTATATTTCTTTTGAAAACTGTCCAAGACTTTCACCATTTCTAAACTGGATTGGTTGCTTTTTGTTGTTGATAATGTTGCGGAGTGTTTTGAGTTGCTAATATATTCTGGATGCTAATGCTTTGTAGGATAACTAGCTTACAAAATTTTCTCCTATTGTACTGGATAATTCTTCAGTCTGTTGATTGTTTCCTTTTCTGGGAAGAAGCTTGTGAGTTTGACATAATCTCGTTTATCTAGTTTTGCTTTTGTTGCCTGTACTTTTCTGGTCTTACTCAAAACTGTCATGTTAGTAGCATTTACCCTAGAGAGAAATTTAGGCTTGATTTACACTATGCAGCCATTCAGAACAGTGTTACTTTACTTATGCTATTAAAGTAATTATCCAATTTAAGAACACATTACTGTGAAGATACCATCTGGCATAATACAGATTCTTGTGGGCAGAATTCATTTTACTATATATTACTACAAAAAACATAAAATAACAGATAATTTCTTAAGTAGCCTTTTACAATATTAAGAATTATCAGAGGCAAGGAGGTAATGTGGGTATATAAACACATTTAAAAATCTCTCTGCTTTAATAGAAATTCATTCTAAAATTTAAGTTTAAAGCAATAATATGTCAAATTATTAAAATTTTACATGATAGGAATTTTAAAATACTGAATTGAATGACACATGTTACATGCTTAACAACAGACCCACATATTTCTCTATGATTGGCATATAAAGTTTTCCATCAAGTTGAAGTCACTTTTTAACTCAGTATTAGCATAAAAATGTATGAAACATTTAAATTCAGAAAACTTATAGGAAAGGCATTTAACCAGGTCTACATGGATTAAAATCACATCGCATTTTGCATAGTTCATTAAGATTTGAGACATGTAATAACTACTAATATTGAGAATAATTATCTTGCAGCAGTACCAGTCTGATTATTTTATAGATCTATTTTCAACCATGAGATATTAGTGTTTCAATTCTAAATGACAAAAACATATATCCACTTTAATGAAAATATTTCAAGTAATCTACTTATTTCAGATACTTCCTGTTTAATTATTTCTATGTACACACTGTTTTGTTAAATGCACATTTTAAACTCTGTGAAAATAGCAAATGCTTTCCATGCAGTTAAGTGGCAATATTGTACAAGCAATAGGGAAACTACAATGAGTAATCATAATACTTGCTTTTTTTTCAATATTTTTGTCAGTAGGTTGGCATGCAGTGATCTAGGTATTCATGAATTTCTTTATTCAGTCAAGAAGGTATTTTATGTTTATCCAAATACTTGCAAATGACTAGATAGATTTTCTTTAAATCTTTTTTCTTTGAGAAGATTATTTGACTTTCTCACTTGAAAATGAGCGTAAGTCACTTTGCAGTGTTAGATATGGATAAAGATTCTTGAATAATGTTGAACTTGTGAGATTAAACATACTTTTTGCAGTTGTATCACCCTCATTCTTAATTGTTTCTGCTTCTTTTCCTCCTCCTGTTTTTCAAAATCTCAACACTTACATATGTATTTCTGGTAAGTTATGCACTAAGAAGAGGCCAATATATTCTGGATTCAATCAGCTTATAGTAAAAGAAACACATTAGTAAACTGATGTATATAAATTCTAAAAGGATGGGATAAAAATATTTCAATTACATTTATTGCCATTTGTTTTGCTGTATCGGCACTTATGGAGACATAGTGAAGAAGAAATTATAATTGCTATAATTAAAAAATATGACTTTGAAATTATGTAGAAAACAGAAAAGGGGCATCATGGATGTAATAAGATTATATATAATGAAGTTAAACAATCAGAATCAGTAATGCAGGGAACCATGAAGAAGCTTGGGAGGAGGTATGCTATATGAAAGTGCCTGAGAGACAACCCAGTAAGAAAAGATACTACTACTTATGTCAGTAGTCAGAAGGATTAATGGTCACTTGCTTATTCAGCAAACTCTTGTTGACTACATGTTTTATGCTAATTTCAGATTCTACAAATATGTATAGGAAGTAATTCCACCTCTAAGAGAGTTGACTGTCAAACCACAGGAATGCATATGTAAATAAATGAATTACAGTGTGACTTAAGCAACATCAGTAATGTGTATCTCTCATCCAAGTACTAACCAGGCCTGACCACTTAGCTTCTAATAGCAGATGAGGTAGGCAAGTTCAGGGTGGTATGGCCATAGACTGAAATGTGTACCTATGTATAACTACAGAACAGGTAAAGAAGAGGTAGAAGGATATATAGAATATTGTGAGATAAATAAAAGTTTTTCACATAGGAATGGAAATATTCAAAAAGGCTTAAAGTGGTGAAATCATGTGGTCAGAATAGGGCACTAACCTAACACCTAAATTTTAAGATAAGAATAATAGCCAGCGCCGTGGCTCAATAGGCTAATCCTCCACCTTGCGGCGCCGGCACACCGGGTTCTAGTCCCGGTCGGGGCGCCGGATTCTGTCCCAGTTGCCCCTCTTCCAGGCCAGCTCTCTGCTATGGCCAGGGAGTGCAGTGGAGGATGGCCCAGGTGCTTGGGCCCTGCACCCCATGGGAGACCAGGAAAAGCACCTGGATCCTGGCTCCTGCCATCGGATCAGCGCGGTGCACCGGCTGCAGCGGCGGCCATTGGAGGGTGAACCAACGGCAAAGGAAGACCTTTCTCTCTCTGTCTCTCTCTCTCACTGTCTACTCTGCCTATCAAAAAAAAAAAAAAAAAAAAAAGAATAATAGTAACCATCACATTTCTCTTTTATGGGATATTTAAAAAATGTGCACTTACTCCTTATGTAGGATCTCTGTCCTCAATGTGCTGTACATTGAGATTTAATGCTATAATGAGTACTCAAACAGTATATTTCACTTTGTGTTTCTATGGGGGTGCAAACTGTTGAAATCTTTACTTAATGTATACTAAACTGATCTTCTGTGTAAAAAAAAAAAAAAAAAAGAAATTATCAATTCCCAACTTGACTCTCACTGGGATTAAACATGACAATAGGTCTGATCTGATTTCATCATCATTTAAAAAATCATCTATTATTTTTCAATTTATGTTTCTGTGTGGGAGCAAACTGTTGAAATCTTTACTTAATGACTTAATGTATGCTAAACTGATCTTCTGTATAAAAGGAGAATCAAAAATGAATCTTGATGTGAATGGAAGGGGAGAGGGAGTGGGAAAGGGGAGGGTTGCGGGTGGGAGGGACGTCATGGGGGGGAAGCCATTGTAATCCATAAGCTGTACTTTGGAAATTTATATTCATTAAATAAAAGTTAAAAAAAATCTATTGGATATATAGTTATCTACAAGGACATTTAGAAATTTTTTAAGAGGTAAGACCTTTACCATCAAATATAAGAATAACACAAAGCGAGTAACTATTAGGAATTTGGATTCAGATTTTTCTATATTTTGATTTTAGCTTGCCTTTTAAAAGTACCATGAGCTTTGGCAATTTCTTAGCTTGCCTAAATTCATTTTTATCTACTATAATGTGAGAATAGCAATATGTACATGTAAGTATACATAGAGAAAGCTGATGGAAATATGTTGATAACTGCTAAATTTAATTGTTATTATAAAGAATGTATTGAATGTATCATTTTGTATCTGAAAGCATCGAATTATTTTCAGAATTTAAGTATGGTGTACAGAGATATCTTTCATTCCCTGATTCATTTTCCAAATGCCTTCAACAGCTGGAGCTGGGCCAGGCTAAAGCATAAAGCCAGGAACTATATCTGCATCTTCTGTGTTGGTGGTGGCAGAAAACCAAGTACTTGGGCCATCATCTGCTGCCTCCCAGGCACATTAGTAGAAAGTTAGATCAAATGCAGAGGCAGGACTCAATACTAGTTACTCAGATATGGGGTATGGGGGTCCCAAGCAGCATTTCAACCATTACCCCCAGTGCCTGCCCAATCGCCATTGTAATATTTTGTTTGAATAGGTGTAAGAGTGATAGCTCATTATGGTATTAACATATCCATTACCATAAAAATATCTTACTAAATAGGTAACAAATCCTCTGAATTTAAAAATATATTGGATTGAAATTTGTATTAAGAAACAATTCTAGGCCGGTGCCGCAGCTCACTAGGCTAATCCTCCGCCTTGCGGTGCTGGCACACTGGGTTCTAGTTCCGGTTGGGGCACTGGATTCTGTCCCGGTTGCCCCTCTTCCAGGCCAGCTCTCTGCTGTGGCCAGGGAGTGCAGTGGAGGATGGCCCAAGTACTTGGGCCCTGCACCCCATGGGAGACCAGGAGAAGCACCTGGCTCCTGCCATCGGATCAGCGAGGTCGCCGGCCGGAGCTCGCCAGCCACGGCGGTCATCGGAGTTTGAACCAACGGCAAAGGAAGACCTTTCTCTCTGTCTCTCTCTCTCTCACTGTCCACTCTGCCTGTCAAAATAAATAAATAAATAAATAAATAAATAAATAAATATAAAATTAAAAAAGAAACAATTCTGTAAGTTACTAGAGAGTTACATAAAGAAGCAGAGAAAAGGCTATTTTAAATTAGATGAGACTAAAGCAAAAGGTTCAGAGTACGTTTAAGAAATAGTCTGCATTCATCAATGTAATTCAAATATATCAGTAACCAAAAACTTTAAACGCTGAACTAAGTAATAATATTCTCTATATTAGAATTTTATATATTATCCATTCCTTTTCTGTAACATCCCCAGAAGTTGCACTCATTATATAAACATAGCACCTTAAAAGTGTTATAAAAATTCATAGTTATATCCACTGGGTGAATGTCTTAGGTCTTAGAAAAGTGTATACCTGAGAACAGTTTTTAATTATAGGAGTCCTACTTCTGCATTCCCTAAGTTTAAAAAAAGATCAATGTACAAAACATATCAAAAGAAAAATGTTTTGTATATTATATGTAGCAGAAGAGCAGTAAAATTGTGGAAGTTGATTTCCAGCATTACCAAGCTTGAGGAATTATGTGAAACAGAAAAATAGTTTCCTTGGTAATTTAACCAAAGTATATCTATCCACAGCTGAAATAACATGAAAAATATAACATTTCTTTTGCATTTTCTGAAAAGGAACTTTATTTTTTCAGAACATATGTTAGCATTTCATGTAGGGTCTTATTAAAAATGCCCTGGCATTTCTGTTTGCCTGAATAGAATTTCACTACCTCACACGTCTTGAGCATTATAAAATACCACATTAACCTTTCTAACAGAGCTTGAAATGACACAGAAGATATATTTTTCCAGCAAATGTATTATTCATTAAGTAAATAGTAGAAGCAATATGAAAGAATTGTCTGAGTAGTAAAATTTAATCAAAGCAATTAAAGTCAAAGGTGTTAATATATTGCTAGACATATCGGAGCTATTAAATACTGTTGGACTCTTCCTTCAGGAATGAAATAGACTTCTACTTCAAGTACTCCAGTGAACCATTATTATGTCTCATCATTTTTGGACTATCTCATGGTGCCTAATTTATTCCAAGTACTTGTGCATCAGATACTTTGAAGTTTATATTTTTCTTTTTGCTTATATATGATAAGCTGTTTCTAACTTTATTTGGTACTTCTTTGTAGCTCTACCATAACAATATCCCCAAGGAAATATATTTCAAATATACAAATCATTTTACATGTCATGATAGCAATAATTGTCAAAACAAGTATTACATGCAGTGCTTTATGATTTACAGCGGTGTTTGAATTCCAAATACTCTTTATAAAACTATACTAAAGATTTTCTGAATAGCCAAATAGAATGAGAGGAGTTATCCATTTATGGAAATCTACAATGTGTCAGATGCTATCTTAAATATGTTATATTTAGATTCTCATTTAGTATTTTTATTATTGACATTTGCAAACAAGATATATAAATAACTTGCTCAAGAAGATCTCAACTAGTAAATGGCAAGAAGGCTGCAGAGGATACACAGAAATTAAAATTGATTCTCCATTTTGAGCTATGGCATATTTTGATGCTTTTAATTACAGTGAGTGGGAAAACTTAAATTTTAAATGCTAGAGATCAGTCATGCATATCATTGCCTCTGTGTTTCATCAGACTAGTTCCTTAAAGAGAATGTCTATATTGTTTCAGGCTTTAAGTTGTTGAATTCAGAGAGAGAAATTAAGAAGGTGCTAGGATTTTGCACCTGGATATTTTCCCGGTCTGACAAGTGGCTCTTCAAATATATATAGTACTCAGTTCCTCACGACAGAAATAAGAGGCATGTGTATAATTATTACAGTTCTCTCATTGTTACTCTGAGAGAAATGTTTCTTTCTATTCTGAAGTAGAAATATGAAAATTACATAATTTCCAAAAAGATATCTTAATTTAACTTATGTATTAAAAAATGAAAAGAATTGGAACATGGTAATCGCATTTGCTTCTCTTTAAAAGTAAAATGATGGTTCTGGCACTATGGTCATGGTGGAGGGGATGGCAGTGTTGAGCTAGAGTAGGCGCCCAGTGCCAAGGTGTAGGATTTCTGTAATTGGCCTAATGAATCCTTTGATCAACTGGACAGTACACTTGCTGTTCAGCAGGATATTCAACAGAACATAAAAGCAAATTGCTCCAATATTGACAAAATTCTCGAACCACCTGAAGGCCAAGGTGAAGGTGTTTAGAAGTCTGGTCTGAATATTTAAGGCAACTCTGTCTTTTCTTTTTTAAAAATTTATTTATTTATTTGAAAGAGTTACACAGAGAGAGAAGGAGAGGCAGAGAGAGAGAGAGAGAGAGAGAGAGGTCTTCTATCCACTGGTTCACTCCCCAAATGACTGCATTGGACAGAACCTGTGCCAATCCAAAATCAGCAGCCAGGAGCTTCTTCTGGGTCTCCCATGTGGGTGCAGGGGCCCAAGGACTTGGGCCATCCTCTATTGCTTTCCCAGGCTATAGCAGATAGTTGGATCGGAAGTGGCAGAGCCAGGACTCAAACTGGTGCCCATGTGGGATGACAGCACTGCAGGCGGCGGCCTCACCTGCTACACCACAGCACTGGCCCCATGGACAATTCTGTTTTGAGCTAAATAGACTTGATTTCAATCTTCAGAATGAATGGCATCCAGATGCTTGTACTCAAATAACAGCAACTGAATAATGGATTTTACTGTGTTCAGCTCTTAAAACTGCAAGAGTGTCTTGCAATAGACTATGCTAGGCATACGCTTGATGGTGCTGCATGTCATCTGAGTAGCAATAAATATTTGCCTAGCAGGGTTAAAATAATGGAATCATCTGTAGCAAAACTAGGATGAGTATGCTGTAGGATTTACAGAATATTTTCACATGCTTATTTTCTTCACTGGCAGATATTTGATAAATATAAAAATAAAACATTTTTGTGTCATAGGTTTACTAAATTTGTGATGAAATACAATTTGATGTCCAAGGATAACCTGATCAGAAGAGGAAGTTCAGAATTCAGTTTCTGGATAAAGTGAAGCATTATGTATATTATGTGTATATATATATGTATATATATATATATATATATAATTTTAGAAAACATTAGTCATGTATTTATATTATAGCTTCTTTGTTTACTATAGATTTTTTATGCTGTGTGTTGCCTTTTAAATGGGAAATACTTTCAAAGTTATTCGTGAACTGTATATTGACCAGTGTGGCACTCATTTTTTTTTTTTTTTTTGACAGAGTGGACAGTGAGAGAGAGAGACAGAGAGAAAGTTCTTCCTTTTTCTGTTGGTTCATCCTCCAATGGCCGCGGCCAGCGTGCTGCGCCCATCCGAAGCCAAGAGCCAGGTGCTTCTCCTGGTCTCCCATGTGGGTGCAGGGCCCAAGCACTTGGGCCATCCTCCACTGCCTTCCTGGGCCACAGCAGAGAGCTGGACCGGAAGAGAGGCAACCGGGACAGAATCTGGCGCCCCGACCGGAACTAAAACCTGGTGTACCAGAGCCGCAGGCGTAGGATTAGCCTATTGAGCCATGGCGCCAGCGGCTCTCATATTTTTTTTAATAAGATTAGTATTATCTGTTTATAATGCCTATTAAGAAAGGAATTTACAGTTTGGTAAAGTAGCTGCTAAACAATCACTGGATCACAATCCTCATCAAATATAAAAAATAAGTAAGCTTGGGGTCTTGCACAAGCCATTTACTAAAGAGATAGTAATGTTTTCCTTTCATTTTGCCCCTGAGTTTAGCTATTATAGAAAATTCTGTACAAAATAAGTTGTAAACTTTTCCAAAATGAGATAAGTGTTTTAAAATTCTGTTTATAGTTTTTGATATTTAATTGTGATTATGCATATATACAAATATTAGTACAAATGAAGCATTAGCAATTCTTGTATAATTTTACTGTGCTACATAAAGTATATTCTATGCCAGCATACTTGGAAAGGATTTACTTTTTTTAAATGGTGGACTGTTACATGTAAGCTAATGCTAATGATAAGGCACATTAAAGGTATTCCCACTGGAAACGTGTTCACCCCTTCTCACTTCCCATAATCCTGTTCCCAAACTTTAGTTGGGAAATCTTTTACCAGACTGTGATTTAGTGATGGCTTATACCTGTTTATACTCATATTTGTATTAATTGCTTACAGATTTACCTCATATTAGTAATTATATTATATTACAAGAAAGATGCATTGGCATAGGCCCTTTGTTTTGTGAAATTTTTCTAATGACTTAGAAAACAGACTTTAAAGCCATTTGATTCTTCCTCTTAGTAATGTTAATCTTTTCAGCTAACCCTAGGCAGCATTATATAGAGATGAAGAAATACTGTAGTATTTAGTTTGAACCCTTTCTCCACAAAGTTTGAATTTTATATATATATATATATGTGTGTGTGTGTGTGTGTGTGTGTATATATATATATATATATATATATATTTGAGGTTATTTACAATAGTTGATGGATTCCAAGGGTGTTGATGAATGGCCTTGTTATTGTTTTAGACTTTGCTGTAGTGTCTTAAGGATTCAAGTTGAGATGTAACAATCTTATAATCCATTGAATGCAGTTTTTTCATGGAGTACTAGGGAGGTCTTATTGCCAAACTGATTGTAATGAGACACTAAGATAGGGTGGGAAAATTATACATGTAGTGAAGAAAATGCTTAAATTCACCTCTAGGACAGATTTAACTAATGTGAGAAACGTTTTCATTTAAAAGAGTTATTTTGAAATGAAGATGAAAATGTATTCATCTTGATTGTCTTTTCAAATTTGAGGGAATTATTTATACATATTGTGAAACAAGTATGCAAAGAAAAAATGTGGGAAATAGTAGCATACTGAGAGTGTGTATATATAGTTTATGGCTTTCCAAGTCTGCCAATCATTTTGGCTTTGAACAGTACTATTCCAGCAGCTAGAGTCCTTTTTGTACCCCAGCTCACATCTACCTTTTAGAAGTTTTATGTACACAATGAAAGGAATGTTGACCTTGAAATCATGCATTTATATTAATGTTACTATAAACTAATGGGGATAGTAATTTTTAAGCAAACTTTCTAAATATTGAGAAACAAAGGAAAGAAGGAAAAAAAGTGCTTTCTATGAAGACAAATCCTGTTGGCCAAATGCAATTTATGCTGTTTTTTTGTATATCCTGATGTGAGGAGGGATAAACAGTTTTTTATTTATGTCAGAGATAAACTGTAATGATAAGCAGAGTGGAAGAAAGTGCAAGTATTTATTGCTCCTTAAAGACACAATAGCGTTTCCAGTTCTTTACTCTTGCTTAAGTAGTCCTTCTTACTGGACTTTCTTCCCCATTTTTTGAATACATAGTCAAGTTTTGAGAAAAACTAAATCCGAAGGGCTTACAAAATTTAAAAGTCAAGGTGCCATCCTTAAGTGACAAACTGTGCGGGGAGTGTGCTGAATGTGAGTCAGGCTACACTGCCTGATCCTCGGGTTTTTCTTGCTGCCACACCTTAGTGCTGTGGAAGGCCCTTCCTCCAGAGTCCTTAGTCCTCTACTGGATGGGAGGAACTTTGGTTTTTGCAAACTTAAGTTTATATTCATGCTGTATTTGATAAGATCATACATAGATCTTCACTTAATAAGTTGCATCATGAGCATGTTTTGTCAGCTTTATTTGAAGAGAGGTGAAGTCCTTCACCAAGATTTGGGTGGAGAACAATTCACTTTTTTAACTTTTATTTAATAAATATAAATTTACAAAGTACAACTTTTGGATTATAGTAGCTTTTTCCCCCCATAACCACCCTCCTACCTGCAACCATCCCATCTCCCACTCTCTCTCCCATCCCATTCTTCATCAAGATTCATTTTCAATTATCTTTATATGCAGAGGATCAATTTAGTATATACTAAGTAAAGATTTCAACAGTTTGCACGCACACAAAACACAAAGTATAGAGTACTGTTTGAGTGCTATTTATACCATTAATTCACATAGTACAACACATTAAGTCAGAGAGCCTATATGGGGAGTAAGTGCACAGTGACTTCCGTTGTTGATTTAACAATTGACACTCTTATTTATGACATCAGTAATCTCCCTAGGCTCTCGTCATGAGCTGCCAAGGCTATGGAAGCCTCTTCAGTTTGCCAACTCCGATCTTATTTAGACAAGGCTATATTCCAAGTGGAAGTTCTCTCCTCCCTTCAGAGAAAGTTACCTCCTTCTTTGATGGACTGTTCTTTCCACTGGGATCTCACTCACAGAGATCTTTCATTTAGGTCATTTATTTTTTGACAGAGTGTCTTGGCTTTCCATGCCTAAAATACTCTCATGGGCTCTTCAACCAGATCTGAATGCCTTAAGGGCTGATTCTGAGGCCAGAGTGCTGTTTAGGACATCTGCCATTCTATGAGTCTGCTGTGTATCCCGCTTCCCATGTTGCATTGTTCTCTCCTTTTTAATTCTATCAGTTAGTATTAGCAGACACTAGTCTTGTTTGTGTGATCCCTTTGACTCTTAGACCTATCAGTGTGATCAATTATGAACTGAAACTGATCATTTTGACTAGTGAGATGGCATTGGTACATGCCACTTTGATGGGATTGAATTGGAATCTTATGCCTCTCTTTAGCCTAACCCAGTCCTGACCATTGCAGGCATTTGGGGAGGAAAGCATCAGTGGGGTAGCTCACGTTTCTTTCTCTCTCTCTTTTTCTCTCTCTCTCACTCTCTCTCTTGTTTCAAGTCAGATAAAAATAAAATGTTATATATAGTATATAAGAAAATATCTACCATAATTTATACACAACAAAATTCTATTCAGCCTTGGAAAGAATGGAAATTCTATCAGCTGTAGCAACATGAATGAACCTGGACGATACCATGTTAAGTAAAATTTTAGACACAAATACGAGTGATTCATTATCTCACTTACTCATGGAATCTAAACATGTCCTACTAGAAAAAAAAGGGAATAGTCATCATTATAAGAGTCTGGAGGATGGGAGAATTAGTGAGATGTTGGTCAAAAAGGACACAAAATTTCAGTGAGGCAGGAGAAATAAATTCCAAAAATATATTGTACATCATGATGACTATAATTAATAATATTATATTATATATATGAAAATTTCTAAGAGTAGATTTTAAGTGTTTTTGCAAAAATATAGCTAGGCTAATGTATATTGCAAACATTTTGATTTATCTATTTCATATATATATATATTAAAGCATATATTAAAACATCATATTTTGGGGTTCTAGTATTGTAGTACAATGGCTTAAGCTGCCACCTGTGATGCCACCATTTCATCTGAATACAGGTTCAAGTCACTGTTGCTCCATGTTAGCTCCACTGTTGCTCCCTGTTTATGTGCTTAGGAAAGCGGCAGATGCCACCAGGTAGGAGACCCAAATGAAGCTCCTGGTTTTGGCCTAGGCCAGCCCCAGCTGTTGTGGCCATTTAAGGAGTGAATCAGTGGATGGGAGATCTTTCTTTCTGTCTCTCTCTGTCTCACTGTCACTCTGACTTTCAAATAAGTAAGTTTTACTCTATAAATATATCTAATTTATCAATTAAAATATATAAATTATTGGTTTTTATTAATAAAATATTATTTCATTGAATTAGAGGGTTTAAGACCAAAAAGGAATATCTCATGATCATCCATAAAAATATATGAATATGTAGCAAAAATGAAACTCACTTTAAATATTACCTATTTCAAGAAGAATCCATGATTCCAAATCACTGTTAGTTCAGTTTAGCTTCTTATATTCAAATTAAATATTTAATTTGCTCAGTGTTATATCTTGTTAGCCAATTTACTCATTCAAAGTAATCTAAAAATCATGTTGCATTACAAATCATTAAATGCAAAAATATTTATTCTGCTGATGGAAATGAGGTGCTTAATCAAATGTTGAATATAGATTTCAGAAATCATTTTGTTACTGACACATTTTTCTTCAACTCTAAGTATTTATATCGCACTTATTACTATAGTGTCGAGATATCTTTACAAATGTGTCATGCCAACATAAAACATTATGTTCTCTGGCCAAACCTATAGAAAACCATATGGCACACTGAGCTATTCAAAAGCAAACACAAAAATAAATCACTCCATGTGATCAGACATGATTTTATTTTATCTCTACCTGTCTGCTTTAGATGCTCAAGTAGTTACTGTGTCATAGAAATTGGTACCTTGGCCCTGGCTCATTATAAGTAATCAATAAATAGTAATTAGTATTAATGTGACTACAAATATGTTTATTATTACTTATCAAATTCCTAAACAGTTTAGTAAAATCAAGGATCAGCTAAATTTCAGCAATTATTTACTGTTTTATTGGTCTGTTAAAAAGTTTGTAATTGCAAAAGTTTAAAATGTCCTTTAGATAAATGACTGAAGAGACATTTTTCTTTAACTCAGTTATTGTTTTTTAGCATTTTATTTTATAGTTATTATAGGTTCATATCAACATTGAGTACAAGACACAGATATTTCTTCATACCCTGTTCTCATATGTGGAGGTTTTATTTACTATCAGCAACCCACACCAGAGTAATGCATTTGTTACAATTGATGAACATATACAGACACATTATTATCACCTAGAATCCATATTTTAATTTAACGTTTATTCTTGGATTATATGTTTTGTAGGATTGGGTAAATTTATAATGGCAGATTTTCACCATTAGAGTATCATACTGAGTAGTTTCATTGCCCTTAAAATCCCCTATACTGTATCCATTTACCCCTTCCTCTTACTCCCCAATAATCACTAATCTTTTTTACCATCTCTATAGTATTGGGGATCATATAGTGTTTAGCCTTTTCAAATTGGCTTCTGTCACTTAGTAATATGCACTAAATTTTATCCCATGGCTTTTGTGCATTGATATTACATTTCTTTTTAGCATTTACTAGTCTTATGTTATCTGTATGTGTTACAGTTTATCCATTCACATAATGAAGGACATCTTAATTACTTCCATGTTTGGACAGATATTAATAAATGTGCTGTTGGCCGGCGCTGCGGCTCACTAGGCTAATCCTCTGCCTTGAGGCACCGGCACACTGGGTTCTAGTCCCGGTCGGGGCATCAGATTCTGTCCCGGTTGGCCTTCTTCCAGGCCAGCTCTCTGCTGTGGCCAGGGAGTGCAGTGGAGGGTGGCCCAAGTTCTTGGGCACTGCACCCCATGGGAGACCAGGATAAGCACCTGGCTCCTTCCATCAGGTCAGCGCGGTGCACCAGCCGCAGTGCACCTGCCGCGGCGGCCATTGGAGGGTGAACCAATGGCAAAAAGGAAGACCTTTCTCTCTGTCTCTCTCTCTCACTGTCCACTCTGCCTGTCAAAAAACAAACAAACAAACAAAAACAAAAACAAAAACAAAATAAATGTGCTGTTAACATTGGTGTGCAGGTTTTGTGCAGATATAACATTTTAATTTTTTGGATAAATTCCAAGTAGCATGACTACTTGATCATATGGAAAGACTGTGAGTAATTTAGTGAAGAGCTACCAAAATGTCTTCCAAAGTGATTGTACAATCATAAATTCCCACCAGCAACAAATGAGGATTTCTGTTTTTCTACATACTTGTCACTACTTGGTGTTGTCAGTATTCAGGATTCCAGTCATTCTAATGGTAGTGTAGTGGTAATATTATACAGTATTTTTAATTTCAACTTATCACTTGGAATGTCTTTTTATATAATCCTATGACATTTGTATTTCTCCCTTAATACTCTTCAGGTTTTCAACACATTTTATTGATTGTTGATTATTTCCATATCGTGTAGTTCAAATAAATATTTGTTGTTTGTTTAACTGTCCTTTATCAGAGATGTCATTTTGAAATAGTTTCTCCTGGTCTATAAATTGTCTTTTAAATGTTTTAGCAATGTCTCTCCCAGATCAGAAATATTTGTGATGCAGTCCAGTTTATCAATTTTTTTCATCATGGACTATGCTTCTGGTGCTATACCTAAAATATCATCAAATATAGCACCATTTCAATTTTTCTGTGTTTCTTCTGGAAATTTTATACTTTTGTGGCATACATGTATGTATATGATCAGATTTGTTATTTTCCTAAAAGGGTGTAAGTTCTGTATCTAACCTCATTTTTTGGAATGTGAATGCCAGGCTTTACCAGCATTATTTGTTGAAAATACTCTGTTTTCTATCTTTACTAAAAATTAGGTGACTTAGGATATGCATTCCACTTT
The DNA here is from genome assembly GCF_051225735.1 of Oryctolagus cuniculus. NCBI lineage: Eukaryota > Metazoa > Chordata > Mammalia > Lagomorpha > Leporidae > Oryctolagus > Oryctolagus cuniculus. Next base: position 55,673,988 of record NC_142869.1, on the reverse strand, counting down.
TGGACTATCCCATTCCATTTATGTATTTGCATATTCTTTCATCAATACCCTGCTGTCTTATTTGACAAGGTTGCAATGTGGGGCATATCTCTCCTACAATTTTGTTCTCCATTGTTTTATTGACTATTCTAGAGTTTTGCCTCTACCTATAAACTTCAGCTTATTGATCTCCTCAAATGAATTGCAGGATATTTACTGGGATTGTATTGAATATATAGAAAAAATTCAGAAAAATGATATCTTGAAGCTATTGAGTATTCCAGTAAATTAATAAGGAATATCTCTTCACTTATTTAGTTCTATGATTTCCTTCATCAGTATCTTGTATTTATCCTAATGTAAATCTGCAACATATTTTCTTAGATTACTTCTTCAGCATATCATTTTGGGGAGTAATAATGTAAACCATTATGTCTTTTTAATGTCAATCTCCATTTGTTTATTGCTAGCTGATAGGAAACCAATCAACTTTACTAAATTAACTGTTTTCTGCAATGCTACTATAATTGTTCATTTTTCTAAGAGGTTTTGTTATTGTTGCTGTTAATTCTTTTGTACTTTCCACATAGATGATATCATCTTTCAAGAAAAACAATTTCATTTATTAATTTACAAATAAATACAATTATTGTTTTATTATATTATCTGGGAATTCCAATGCAATATAAAAGTTTAGGGATGAAAAGGGACATCTTTGCCTTGTTCTGATGCTAGTAGAAAAGCTTTGAATTTCTCATTAAGTATTATGCTAGCTGTAGGTTTATTTCCTCAACTTGATGAAGTGACCTTCACTCCTAGGTCATTGATATGTTTTTCTCATGAATAGATCTTAAATTATATCAAAAGTTTTTAAGTGAATCTATTGATATACTCATGCAGTCTTTGTTCATTAATCTGTTGATATGATGAATTCCATCAGCTGATATTCAAGTATTGAATCAACCTTGCAAGCATGCCATAAATTACACTAAGTTGTGATGTACATTTTTTTTATTGGATTTGATTCATCCTAATTTTGTTGAGTTTTTTGCATCTATACTTATGCTATGACTTTTCATGATTTTTTAAATTTTTATTTATTTATTTGACAGAATTACAGACAGTGAAAGAGAGAGAGAGAAAAGTCTTCCTTCCGTTGGTTCACTCCTCAAATGGCCGCAACCACCAGAGCTACGCCAATCCGAAACCAGGAGCCAGGTGCTTCCTCCTGGTCTCCCATGCGGGTGCAGGGCCCAAGCACTTGGTCCATCCTCCACTGCCTTCCCGGGCCACAGCAGAGAGCTGGACTGGAAGAGGAGCAACTGGGTCTAGAACCCGGCGCCCATATGGGATGCCGATGCTTCAGGCGGAGGATTAACCTAGTGAGCCACGGCGCCGGCCCCAACTTTTTATAATTAAAAAAAAAAAAAATATTTGAAAGGCAATGTTACAAAGGCAGAGAGAGACTAGAGAGAGAAAGAGAAATCTTCCATCCACTGGTACATTCTCTAGAAGGCCACAATGGGCTGGGGCTGGGCCAGGTTGAAACCAGAGGAATAGAACTCCATCAAACTCTCCCTCCTGGGTGGCAAGGGCTTAAGTATTTGGACCATCTTATGCTGCATTCCCAGGCACGGAGCTGGATCTGAAGTGGAACAGGTGGGTATCACAGGCAGTAGCTCAATCTGTTATACCACAGCACTGGTTCTGGTCTGTAGTTTTATTATCTTGTAATATCTTTGTTTAGTTTTAGGCACATGAGATGAGCTAGGGAGTCAATATCCTTCTATTGCTATTATCTATAAAGATTGCAGAGAATGAATATAATTTCTTTATTAAATGTTAGGTAAAATTGATCAATAAACACACAGGCTTGATTCTTTCTCTTTGTGGAAGTTATTAATCATTGTTCAATTTCTTTGATAAATACAGGCCAACTCATATTCGTCTTGTATGAGATTTAGCAGACTGTCTCTTTCAAAGAATTTGTCTAAGTTACAAAATCTGTGGGAATATGTTGTTCATAGAATTTCTTTATATCCTTTTAGTATCTATTGATTTTGTAGTGATGAGTCCTCCTGATTTCCAGTTAGGGCAATTTGTGTTCTCTTTCTCCTCTTTCATTTCTAATTTTAGAAATTTGTTTTTCTTTTTTCCCCTTTGTTAACTAGCTGGAGGCCAGTTTTACTGACCTTTCAGGGAGTCAGATTTCATTTTTTTCTATTTTAATTTTTCTCTACCTATTTCCCATTTTCAATTTCATTTATTTTAGTTCTAATTTTGGTTTCTTTCCTTCTTCTTACTTTGAGATTAATTTATTATTCTTTCAGTGATTTCCTGAAGTAGAAGCTTTATTTTTTTACTGTAATGCACAAATTTTGATGTTATGATTTTTTTAAGTTTATTTAAAAATGTGTTTAATTTTTACTCTGTGCTTAAAATTTTACTTAATTTTTATTTCTTTAATCCATGAGTTATTTTGAGGTGTGTTTTTAATTTGTAAGTATTTTTATAGTTTCCATATATTTTTTCTGAACTTGGCTTCAAGTTTTATTTCATTATAGTCTATGAGTAAATGTTGTACATTTCCCATTCTTATGTATTTGTTAAGGGTATCTTTTATTTACCATACTGTGGTCTACCTTATGTAGTACCCCAGTGAGCTAGAAGAGAATGTATGTTCTGCTATGGTTTAAAAAGTAGTTTATAAAATTTTATTTTAGTCAGTGGACTTATGATACTGTTGAATTCAATAATATCCTTATTATTTCATGCTTGCTGGATTTGTCTATTTCTGATAGAATTGTCTTGAATTCTCCAACTTTTATAGTATATTCATCTATTTGTACTTATTACTGTTAATGCTTAGTATAGTTTAATTCTATATTGTGTAAGTAAATTCTATATTGTTAGATGCATTCAAATTGAAGATTGTTATTTCTTTTTCATGAATCAATGCTTTTATCATTTTGTAATGCTTGCCTTTATCTCAATTTTCCTTTCTCTGAAGTCTGCTCAGTCTGAATCAATATGAATATATGTACTCCTACTTCTTGTTAATTATGAGACTTAAAGACTGATTTCCAGTGATCTCACTTCTTTTATTAAAAAAATTATTTATTTATTTATTTTTAAGGAAAAGAGTTTATAGGGGAAACCTGACAGACTGGGGGGGGAGGGGCAAAGAAGGAAAAAGAGGGAGAAGGAGAGTGAAAGAGAGAGATCAAGGGGCCAGTGCTGTGCTCTGCCCTGCAGTGCTGGCATCCCATATGGGCACCAGTTTTAGTCTTGGCTGCTCCTCTTCCAATCCAGCTCTCTGCTGTGGCCTGGAATATCAGTAGAGGATGACCCAAGTCCTTGGGCCCCTGCACCTACATGGGAGACCCAGAAGAAGCTCCTGGCTCCTGGCTTTGGATCAGCACAGCTCTGGCTGTTGTGGCCATCTTGGGAGTGAACCAGCAGATGGAAGACATCTCTCTCTCTGTCTGTACCTCTCTCTGTAACTCTGTCTTTCAAATAAATAAAATAAATCTTTAAAAAAAGAGAGAGAGATTAAGAGAGAGAGCATGCATGAGAGAGATCAAAAGACAGAAAGATATATAGAGAGAGACAGAGAGAGGGAGAGAGATCAGGAGATGAAAAGATAGAGAGCTACTTGTTCAGCAGCAGGTTCTCTTAGAACTTTGCGGGGGTTTGGGGGCAAGGAAGTAGGAGCAATGAATCTCATTAGGTTGTGGGTGGAGCTACACCTGTGGTTGAACCGTGGGGTCACCTAGCTTCCAGCCATGGTGGCGGGGACTAGAGCCTAGGCTACATATTTATTTTGTTTGTAATATACATACACATACACATACACACACAGAGTGAACCTGCGGATTCACTCCCACCAGGTTAGGATTCCCTGATTGCCTGGCTTGTCAGCCACATAAGGCCTTTGAATCATTGGTTTGGCTCTGCCAGAGCAACTACAAGCAAGACTCAAAATTCAATAAATTTATAGTTGGCTAATGTTTAAGTTGACAAGTTTGCATTGCCAATGAATGATATAAATATTTAAGTGGCCCTTAGCAGAACAAAAATGTTCCCCTACCCAGCAATGGACTGAGCCAGGCTGAAGCCAAGAGCTAAGAGTTAGATCAGGGTCAGCTACATGAACTGTCACCAGCTGTTCCTAGGATAGGCCTGGGCAAGAACCTGGAATAGAGAGCAGATCCAGACCTCAAATTCATGTGCCCTGGTATCAAATGTTAGCATCCCTAGTGGCATATTAACTGCTATGCCAAGTAACTTCCCCTCACCTATTCTTTGTAGGAGCATTGACAAAAATGGTAAAATAATATTCTTACCCAGACACATACACATAATCAGTGCCCTAATACTTTTATCTCCTCTATTTTTCAACTTTGTAGACATTATCCATTGTTCATTACTATATTCAAACATAGATTTTCTTTTAAAAAATTTACTTAGGTGTTGCATTAGTTGGAATAAGAAGGGAAACAGTCTCTTCTAGATATATCACTTGTTGTTTTCTATTCATTAGACAATATAGTATTTTTCCATTATTTTGAAAATGAATCTAACACTCATTCAATACTTATTTAAAGTCAAAATACACATGTTTTCTGCACATATTAATTGTTTAAACTTTTAACACATAATTGGTGTCCATATATATGGGGTACCATCTAAAGTTTGAGAATGTATTTACATTGGGTAATGTTTAGTTGTGGTAAGAATATCCATCTATTCAGACATCTATCATTTCTTTGTGTTAAAATATTCAAATCCTTTCTAATATCTTTTGTTTTTAGAAAAATAAGTAGCACATTATTATATATAATCTATGGGTAACCTGTTGTTAGAATAGAATACCAGAATTTCTGATTTCTATCTAACTATATCTTAATTTCCATCAAATAACCTTTCCCCTTCTTTCCCTCCTACCCACTCTCTCCAACTTCTGGAAATCATCTTATACTTTCAAGTTCTATGAGATAAGCTTTTTCAGATTTCACATATGAGGATGCCAAGAAGTACTGACTTTTTATGCTTGACATACTTCTACTAACATAATGAACTCTGGTTTCATCCATATTGTTGATGTGGATAATGACAAGATTGCTTACACCTTTAAGTCTAAATGATTTGCCATTGTTTCTATCTACCAAATTTTTCTTTGTCCATTAATTAGTTGTTGGCCAGTTACATTATTTCCATGTCTCATTTATGGTGAATTTGTCTATAATAAACAGAAGAACCCAGATGTCCTTTTGAAAGACTAATTTCATTTCCTTTGTGTATGTACCCGATATTTTGATTACTGGATTATGTTTTAGCTGGATTATGTATTAATGGATTATGTACTAGCTCTATTTTTAGTGTTTTTGAGAAAGCTTCTTACTGTTCTTCACAATGGCTGCACTGATTTATATGCTCTCCAGCAGTATACAAGGCTTTCATTTTCTTCATATACCAGCACATTTTACCTTTTGTCTTTTTGAAAATAGCTGACCAAAGGGGAGTGAGGTGATATCTCATTATAGTTTTGATATGTGGTTCCCTGATAAGTGATTAAACATCTTTTCATATACTTATTGCCCCTTTATATGTCTTTCTTTGAGACATGTTGAATTATTTTGCTTTTTTCTTTTTCTTTTTTTAACTTTCATTTAGTAAATATAAATTTCCAAAGTACAGTTTATGGATTACAATGGATCCTGCCCCCATAACTCCCCTCCCACCAGCAACCCTTCCATCTCCCACTCCCTCTCCCATTCCATTCACATCAAGATTCATTTTCAATTATCTTTATATACAGAAGATCAACTTAGTGTATATTAAGTAAAGATTTCATCAGTTTGCACCCACACAGAAACACAAAGTGTAAAATACTATTTCAATACTAGTTATAGCATCACTTCACATTGGACAACACATTAAGGACAGAGATCCTACATGAGGAGTAAGTACACAGTGACTCCTGTTGTTGACTTAACAAATTGACACTCTTGTTTATGGCGTCAGTAATCTCCCTAGGCTCTTGTCATGAGCTGCCAAGGCTATGGAAGACTTTTGAGTTCACCGACTTCGATCTTATTTAGACAAGGTCATAGTCAAAGTGGAAGGTCTCCCCTCTCTTCAGAAAAAGGCACCTCCTTCTTTGATGGTCCATTCTTTCTACTGGGATCTCCCTCACAGAGATCTTTCATTTAGGTGGTTTTGGTTTTTTTTTTTTTTTTTTTTTTTTGCCAGAGTGTCTTGGCTTTCCATGCCTAAAATACTCTCATGGGCTCTTCAGCCAGATCTGAATGCCTTAAGGGCTGATTCTGAGGCCAGAGTGCTATTTAGGACATCTGCCATTCCATGTGTCTGCTATGTATCCTGCTTCCCAATTGTGAACTGAAATTGATCACTTGGACTAGTGATATGGCATTGGTACATGCCACCTTGATGGGATTGTATTGGAATCCCCTGGCACATTTCTAGTTCCACCGTTTGGGGCAAGTCAGCTTGAGCGTGTCCCAAATTGTACATATCCTCTCTCTCTTATTCCCACTCATATTTAACAGGGATCACTTTTCGTTAAATTTAAACACCTAAGAAAAATTGTGTGTTAATTATAGATTCGACCAGTAGTATTAAGTAGAACAAAAAAAAATACTAAAAGTGATAATGTATTAAATTGTACATCAACAGTTGGAACAAGGGCTTACCAAGTCACTGTTTCTCATAGTGTCTGTGTTACTTAAACAGGTTTACTTTTTGGTGCTCAGTTAGTTGTCACCGATGAGGGAGAGCATAAGATATTTTCCCCTTTGGTACTAGCTATATTAACTCAACAAGATGTTTTCCAGATTCCTCCATTTTGTTGCAAATGACCAGATTTCATTGTTTTTGACTACTGTATAGTATTCTGTAGAGTACATGTCCCACAGTTTGTTTATCCAGTCTACTGTTGATTTGCATTTGGGTTGATTCCAGGTCTCAGCTATTGTGAATTGAGCTGAAATTAAACATTAATGTGCAGACAGATTGTTTGTTTGCCAATTTAATTTCCTTTGGGTAAATTCCAAGGCGTGGGATGACTGGGTTGTATGGTAGAGTTATATTCAGGTTTCTGAGGATTCTCCAGACTGACTTCCATAGTGGCTTTACCAGTTTGCATTCCCACCAACAGTTGATTAGTGTCCCTTTTTCCCCACATCCTCGCCAGCTTCTGTTGTTGGTAGATTTCTGAATGTGAGCCATTCTAACTGGGGTGAGGTGAAACCTCATTGTGGTTTTGATTTGCATTTCCCTGATGGCTAGTGTTCCTGAACATTTTTCATGTGTCTGTTGGCCATTTGGATTTCCTCTTTTGAAAAATGTCTGTTGAGGTCCTTGACCCATCTCTTAAGTGGGTTGTTTGTTTTGATGTTGGGGATTTTTTTGATCTCTTTGTAGATTCTGGTTATTAACCCTTAATCTGTTGCATAGTTTGCAAATATTTTTTCCAATTCCTTCGGTTGCCTCTTCACTTTCCTGACTGTTTCTTTTGCAGTACAGAAACTTCTGAATTTGATGCAATCCCAAATGTTAATTTTGGCTTTGACTGCCTGTGCTTCTGGGGTCTTTTCCAAGAAGTCTTTGCCGGTACCTATATCTTGCGAGGTTTCTCTAATGTTCTCTAATAATTTGATGGTGTCAGGGTCATCAATTTAGGTCTTTAATCCATGTTGAGTGGATTTTTTGTGTAAGGTGAAAGGTAGGGGTCTTGCATCATGCCTCTGCACGTGGAAATCCAATTTTCCCAGTACCATTTATTGAATAGACTGTCGTTAATCCAGGGATTGGTTTGGGATCCTTGATCAAATATAAGTTGGATGTAGAAGTTTGGATTGATTTCTGGTGTTTCAATTCTGTTCCATTGGTCTATCCATCTGTTTTTGTACCAGTACCATTCTTTTTTGATTACAGCAGCCCTGTAGTATGTCCTGAAATCTGGTATTGTGATGCCTCCAGCTTTGTTTTTGTTGTGCAAGATTGCTTTAGCTATTCAAGGTCTCCTGTGTCTCCATATGAATTTCAGCATCATTTTTTCCAGGTCTGAGAAGACTGTTTTTGGTATTTTGATTGGTATCACATTAAATTTATAAATTGCTTTTGGGAGAATGGACATTTTGATGATATTGATTCTTCCAATCCATGAGCATGAAAGATTTTCCCATTTTTTGGAATCCTCTTCTATTTCTTTCTTTAAGTTTTTGTTATTCTCATTGTAGAGATCTTTAACACCCTTGGTGAAGTTTATTCCAAGGTATTTGATTGTTTTTGTTGCTATTGTGAAAGGGATTGATCATAGAAGTTCTTTCTCAGCCATGGCATTGCCTGTGTATACAAAGGCTGTTGATTTTTGTGCATTGATTTTATATCCTGCTACTTTGCCAAACTCTTCTATGAGTTCCAATAGTGTCTTAGTAGAGTTCTTTGGATCCCCTAAATAAAGAATCATATCATCTGCAAAGACGGATAGTTTGAGTTATTTCTTCCCAATTTGTATCCTTTTAATTCTTTTTCTTGCCTGATGGCTCTGGCTAAAACTTCCAGAACTATATTGAATAGCAGTGGTGAGAGTGGGCATCCCTGTCTGGTACCAGATCTCAGTGGAAATGCTTCCAACTTTTCCCCATTCAATAGGATGTTGGCTGTGGGTTTTTCATAGGTTGCTTTGATTGTATTGAGGAATGTTCCTTCCAAACCCAGTTTGCTTAAAGTTTTCATCATGAAAGGGTGTTGTATTTTATCAAATGCTTTCTCGGTGTCTATTGAGATAATCATATGGTTTTTCTTCTGCAGTCGGTTAATGTGGTTCATTCAGGAGCATGTTGTTCAGTCTCCATGTGTTTGCATATGCTCTAGGGATTCCTGTCGCTAATTTCCAACTTTGTTCCACTATAGTCTGAGAAGCTGCATGGTATGATTCTAATTCTTTTGAATTTGCAGAGACTTACTTTATGGCCTAATATGTGGTCAGTCCTAGAGTAGGTTCCATGTACTGCTGAGAAGAATGTAAATTCTTTCTGTGTAGGATGAAAAGTTCTTAGATATCTGATAGATTCATTTGGGCTATAGTGTCGTTTAAATCTACCGTCTCCTTGTTGATCTTCTGTCCGGTTGATCTGTCTGTTTCTGAGAGTGGAGTATTGAAGTCCCCCAGTACTATTGTATTGGAGTCTAGGTCTCCCTTTAAGTCTCTTAACAAATCTTTTAAATAAACCGGTGCCCTGTAATTAGGTGCATATACATTGATAATTGTTATATCTTCCTGTTGAATTGATCCCTTAATCATTATATAGTGCCCCTCTTTGTCTCTCATAACAGTAATTGTGTTAAAGTGTATTTTGTTCAACATTAAATTGGCTATGCATACACTTTTTTTTTCATTTCTGTTGGCATGGTATATCTTTTTCCAGCCTTTCAATTTCAGTCTTCATGTATCTTTGTTGGATAAATGTGTTTCTTGTAAGCAGCAAATAGATGGGTTTTGTTCCTTAACCCATTCAGCCAATCTGTGTCTTTTAACTGGAGAGTTGAGGCCATTAACATTTAATGTGACTATTGAAAAGTAGTAACTTTGCCCTGCCATTTTCCCAAAGATGTTTTTTAATATATGCTTTGAACTTCCTGTCATCTTTTACTGTGAGGTTTTTCCTTTACCTTCTTTCTTATTGGTAGCCACGTTTCAGTGTTTTTGTGTGTAACGCATCTTTAAGCATCTTTTGCAGGGCTGGATGAGTGGCGACAAATTCTTTCAATTTCTGTTTGCTGTGAAAGGTCTTTATTTCACCTTCATTCAAAATTGAGAGCTTTGAAGGATATAATAGTCTGGGCTGGCAGTTTTTCTCTCTTAGTACCTGGGCTATGTCTCACCATTCCCTCCTAGCCTGTAGGGTTTCTGATGAGAAGTCTGCTGTGATTCTAATTTGAGATCCTCTGAGAGTAATCTGACATTTCTCTCTTGCACATTTTAGGATCTTTTCTTTATGTTTCATTGTGGTGAGTTTGATTACATCGTGTCGTGATGAGGATCTCTTTGGTCATGTTTACTAGGGGTTCTATGAGCTTCCTGTAGTAGGATGTCTCTCCTTCTCCAAAACCGAGAATTTCTCTGCTAGTATCTCACTAAAAAGGCCTTCTAATCCTTTCTCTCTCTCCATGCCTTCAGGGATTATTTTGCTATTGAATTGACTCTTTATTATATTTGCTATATGTTCTGCATTGTTCCAGATAACTCCTTCCAGAAGTAGGCTCATGTAAAATCTGATATGAATATCAAAAATGAGCTAATGCAAACTACTCTTTTCTAGAACTTCCCAATTACACATAAGATTGCAGTACTTAAGGGAGATGAGGGAGTTTGTAAAGATGTTAAGAAACATCCTTGTGTGTATCTTGATCACTCTTATTAAACTCAATCCAATGACAATTATCTAATTTTTAATCACTCTGTAACACATTTCTCAAAACTCAGTATTTTTCAAAATCCAAGCTTTTTCTTTAAAGCATAAGTTACGATTTTTTTCCTCCAAATTTCTATTACTCTATGATTAAGTAAATCCTCAAAGAAACTTTAAAGATATTATCTTTCAGAAACAGTGTCAATTAAAATGTTCATTTGTTTATTAGGACAAGAGAAAGCAATTCGTTAATAAAGTGTATGCAATTTCATTTGTAATTATAAAACAGTGATATTCTCAGTCCTATATTATAGTTTTTACTAACTCAAGAATTCTTATTATCTATAAATTTAAATAACATCAATTTAGATTGTGGAATTTCATTATTTCTTTTTTCAAAATTGATTTTTTTTTTTGATACAGAAGGAGGTAGTTCCCGTTATACCTCTTCACTCCCAAAATGCTCCCAACAGCAAATACTGGACCAAGATTGAGGTCAACATTTGAGAACTTTGGCCATCACTAATGTTCCCCAGAGTCTGCATTAGCAGAAAGGTGAAATAAGAAGCCAGACCTGGAAACCCAACCAGGTGCTCTGATATCAGATATGGGCATATTAGCCAATTTCTACCTTTTAGGTTAAATGCCAGCCCCTGCTTTAGTTTTTGATTGACATGCACTATTTATATATTTTTCATGAGTGCCATGTAATTTCAACACATGTATATAGCTTGACATGGATCAAACCACATTATTAACATTTCTACCTCCCTATTATTTCTTTATGTTTAAGCCTTCAAGCTACTTTCTTCTAGATGTTCATGAAATACAAAGTAGGTTATTATTGACATCACCTCCACTTTGCTGTAGGACACTAGAACTTGTTTCTGCTACCTAAATATGTTTTGTTAATGGTTATCCCTATATTTTTGTTACTGGTTCTCCTTCTATTCCACTTATTCCTATGCTTCCAAGCCTTTAGTAATCATTATTCCATGTTCATACTTTTTTTTTTTTGGTTTCCTCATATGAGAGAGAACATGTATTTGTCATTCTAGCTCTAGTATATTTCACTTAAATATAATGTCATCCAATTCATTTCATTTTTTTTCTGAAAATGACATTTAATCATTTTTATAGCTGAATTATTATTTATCATCTGATGATGGATTCTGGTTGATTGTGTTTCTTGGCTATCCTGAATGGCACTGTAATGCACAAGAAAGTGGAGATCATTTAATTTCTCTCTATCATTGTAGAGATTGATTTGAGACCTGGAGGGAATTACTCAACTATTCAGTTTCTTCACCTATGAAATAGACTTAAAGCAGTTAAACCAAGAATGAATTTCAATGATTTAATTATTGGTTAATATAGTGAATAAATGTTATTCATAAAATTTTAAAGATTGGGGCTAGCATTGTGACATAGTGAATAAAGCCCCTGCCTGCAATGGTGGCATCCTATACTGGTGCCAGTTCATATAATAGCTGCACCACTTCTGATCCAGTTCTCTGCTATAGGCCTGGGAAAAACAGCAGAAGATGGACCAAATGCTTGGGCACCTGTCACCTCTGAGGGAGAACCTGTTGAAACTTCTTGTTGCAGCCATTTGGGAAGTAAACCTGCAGAAGAAAGATGTTTCTGTCTCTCTCTCTCTGTCTCTCCATAACTATGACTTTTAAATAGATAAATGGATCTTTAAAAATGAATGTAGGCTGGCATCGCGGCTCACTAAGCTAATCCTCCAGTTTGCGGCGCCGGCACACCGGGTTCTAGTCCCAGTCAGGGCGCTGGATTCTGTCATGGTTGCCCCTCTTCCAGCCCAGCTCTCTGCTGTGGCCAGGGAGTGCAGTGGAGGATGGCCCAAGTACTTGAGCCCTGAACTCCATGGGAGACCAGGATAAGTACCTGGCCCCTGCCATCGGATCAGCGTGGTACGCCGGCCGCAGTGCACCGGCTGCGGCGGCCATTGGAGGGTGAGCCAACGGCAAAAGGAAGACCTTTCTGTCTCTCTCTCTCACTGTCCACTCTGCCTGTCAAAAAAAAAAAATAATGTAAAGTAAAATAAAAAGATTAAAAAATTATAAAGATTATATTAATGTAATTTTAATATTTTCAATGTTAGAAAACAATCTACCAATCCACTCTCACTTGTGATACTTATTAGATGTTCAGGAGTCCCCAAGACCAGCATTTCTGGCACCAGTGCCACTTTTTGGGCCCCAAGGACCACCCTCAGTTTCAATAATTCACCAAAAATATTCATTGAACTCACTGAAAGTTGTTATGCTAATAGTTATAGCTGATTTCATAAAATCAACCTAGAAAAGATCTGTATATTACAGAGTCCAAAGAAAATTAGTATGTGCATGAATCTTCCAGTTGTTCTTTCTTAGTCAAGTTGTGATCAACACTAACTTTCCAATAAATGTTTGACAATTGAATAGAATGTTGCCTACCAGAGTAGCTCAGCTGAGCCTTGGTGTCAATACCATTAATTAGGGCTCTATTCTATGAAACATGATGGATTATTCATACAGCCAGCCTCATTCTCTCGTCTTTCAGGAAGTGGAGCTTATGCAGTGTGACCCAAAGTTCCTACCATGAATCACATTATTAAATTATGTGACATGTCTCCTGACAAACAACTGTACTTCTATCAGGTAGGATGTCTTAGGATTTAGAAATTGTATCACAGAAACTAAGGACAAATGCTAGATCTGGCCTGGGGCAAGGATAATCCTTTACTATAAACTACTGAAATTTTGAATGCAGATATCAATATTACTAAATGTAAATTCAGATGTACAGATAAATATATAGGTAATAATCAGTGCTGCCTTTTGTCTATCATTGGTTCTGCACTGTGATTAATGGGTCATTTTTTAGAAGCAGTATGTTAGTGGAGCATTAATAGATTCTGTTTTGCTGTCCACCTAATTAGAAACTATTTGCCCTCTGGATAGCAAGCAACATAAAAATTATAGAGAAGCAAAATAGTTGCCACTTTGTACTTGTTTATAATAAACGTTTCAGCTGTGTAATTTACATTTCACTCTAATCTCTATTTTTTTCATTCTATCTATGTTGAGGGTTTAGGTATTGATTTTTACCAATAAGTTGTAAAGTGTGCTTTTAAAAAAAGTAGCACTGTTTGCACAAATGCAAAGTACTAATTTACATATCATTTTGAAAGAAGTAACCTTTCTTTTTAATCATTTAGTCTCAGATACTGTGTGTAACTATTATAGACAAGTATTTTTGCACATTCATTTCAATCATTATGATAATAAGCTTAAAGAGATAAAAGCTGTTCTGTTTCTTATTCTGCATTGTTAAACCTGTGCAAGTGTTTCAATTACCATAATTCTGAAAAAGTTTTATGGCTTAAAATTCTAAGGTAATGTATTCCTTTTCTTGTATTCAATATCATTTTTTGTATTCAGACTAAAGTACCTGACAGCTGCCTTTGAATATGTTTAGTAGGTATTTGAAAAGAGTAAAATATAGGGTAGGAATGAAAAAAGCTAGAACAAAGTTGATGCTGACAACCTATCATGTGATAAGAAAGATATTTTGTGTGTTTTATAGTGCTTAGATAAAAATAGCATGAACCTGTAGAAGCTACTTTGTTTTTTTTTTTTTAATTTCACATTTAATTTAACTGCTTCTGAACATGGTTGGTAGATGTATATTCAATAAAGATCTAGAAACTTTTATTGACTACCCACTGGGCCCTCGGATTCTTGTGGGAAAAGGCATGAAGTTCCCAACTTTGAAGACGAAAGTGTTCAGTAGGTGCAGATCCCGATAACAGGGTGAGCCACGCTATAAACCAACTACATCCTATAGCTTCTACCTTTAGATTCATGAGGTGATGTTACTCTGATACTATGTCAAAGATTGAGTCTAAATTTAAGACTTTTCGCTTTGAGGCACTGGCAATTTCCAGTACATATCTTTGCCTTCTTGTTTGGAGCTATGAGCTATGGTTGACAGAAGATATTTTCATCTCATTCATTAATAATCATTCAGCCTTAACATGCAGAACTCTCTATCTGCCTCTGTTTCCCCTCTTCTAATAACTACTATTTAAGTATTTTCAGTCTTCCCCAGTTCTGTTAGCAGCATCATTTTCTACCCAGTTGTTCATGCCTATCATCTCTTCATTATCCTTGATTCTTAATGTTCAATGCACCCAGTGATTCAGCAAATTTGATCCACTGTAAATCCAGAATGTGCCCAGAATGTATCTATTTGCTTCAGTTTTTCTCTAACAGAAATGTTGTTTTTAACTCATTTCCTCATATCGATTATAATCTGTGCCTCTACTGAACCTTGGTTTCTTAGCATTAACTTGATGTCAATATAAATTGCAATGTAAATTCTCTCCACTTTGGGGGCTTTCCAAGGACAGGCCTTACCATGCATATCTAATCTTATTTTAAATTTTATGGAAGTGCAGTAATATTTGACAAAAATTAAAGATGAATAATGTTAATATAAAATCATAGAAACTTTAAAATTCAAAATTAAATTGTATTACCAGAATACAATGCATGATCCCATGGTTAATAGGCTCTATAAATATCAATTTAAGAATATTTTTACAATTTTGAATTTACACACTTAATGTTAAAATATCCAAATGGGAGAAATCAGAGACTTCCAAACCTGAAAATATTTAATGATGACATGCCATGTTTTCTATCTCTACTCAGTTTATGCTTACTAAACTTTATTCTAGTTTATTGCATAAAAATGGAAATGCTACAAATTGGTAAAAGGGTTTTGAGGGAGAAATGTGAGTTAATAGACAGGAATTACAAAAGCATGACATGAAGGCAATTTAGTAATAAAATAAGTAATTATCTACTTGGGTCATTCAGTAAATACTGTCTGCTAAGTATACACATACAGAATCAATAGTTCTGGAACTGTATAACATATTATAGTGAATCCATTTAATGCTTCTTGAAATATTCACTTGTTATGAGGCATAACTAAGCACTAAAGCAAATGAAGAACTTTTCTCTTAATTTGAATAACTTTTCTAATTCAGCTCTACCACCCCCTAGGCAGGAAACCTTAACAAATGGCCTTAGTTTTCTGGTCTTCACTTTTTTTTTTTTTATCTACTAATTTGGCTTACATATACCTGCTTTTGTGACTCACAGATTATTAAAAGTGCCAAACCGACACATCACTGTGTGCTTAGTGTGCACTGAAAAATGTGAAATATTGTCATAAACAGATGAATGTTTCTGAAATGTTGAAATTCTAACTCCCAAGGTGATGATATTAGAAGAAGGGGGGGGGGGCTTTGCAAGAAGCTTAATCCATGAATAGGATTAATGCCTTAGAAAAGGCAGTAGAGTCTCTTGGCCCTTGCACTATGTGAGGACCAGAAAAATGGCCTTCATCAAATTCTGAATCTGCCTGTGCTATGGTCCTGGACTTTTTGGGTGCCAGAACTCTGACAAATGAATTTCAGCTGTTTACAAACTATCTAGTTTATGATATTTCATTAAAGTGACTTGAATGGACTGAGATACAATGTTTTAAAAACTAATAAGGTTTCCATAGGAAAGTATCAAAAACCTAAATGTTACTGTGTCTGTATAAAAGTGACTGAAGTAGCTATAAAACAAAGCTGATACTTTAGCCTCCAACATTCTTACATTCTTTCAACAAACCAATGTTCATGTAGATATGAAGTCTTGGTTTTTTTTCAACTCCCAATTATTAATTTTTACATAGATTTACCCCTCAATTATCTCATGGCCAAATAATCATTTGGAAGGAAGAAAATAAAGTTCTTATATTAGGCAATGTTGTCAAAAAATCCTGGATCACTCATAATAGTGCATCTGCCATCATGGATTCTTAGCCAAATGCAGATTTTTCACTAATCTATTCTGTGGAAAAAAAACATCTTATTAAATATTAGTTTTAGGGACAGTCATTTGGCCTGACACTTGGGTTGGAAATTTGTGGCTCCTGATTCCAGTTTCAGCTAATGGGAACACTGATTGGGCAGCAGAGATGGTTCAAGTCATTGAGCTTCTGAGGCTCACATGTGAGAACTGCATTGTGTTTCTGGCAGTGGGAATTGAGAGAGATTGTTCATTCTCTTTCACATTAACTAACTGATTAATTGAAAACATTTTAAATGTTTTCTAATGGTTGAATTTTTATGAAATACTCTATTACTTATTATACTTGCTGCATAAAAACATGCTTAGTGTATTATAGTTTTGCATTGGTCTAATACAGAATAACATATATGATGCCTAGGATTTGCTCAATATAATAACTATTGATAGATTAATGTTGAATGCACAACTATAAAATCTAACATTATTCCACAAATTTAATGAAAAAATAATTATGATCTAAATCATTTGGCTAGAATAATTACATGGATAGATTCACCATAAATATGAGTTTTACTATACCATTTGCCATATTTATTAGCTAATGTATTCAATTTTCAAGACCAATTAGAAGATTCAGAACTTTTCCAGAAACAACTATTTACTTATTTTAATATTCTTACTTAAGTCAGGGTTTTACTGACATGTTTTTTTCAAGAATGTAATTATCACTGTACCTCAGGAATCATACTTAGGTTATTTTTGTGAGTTATCAAGAACAAAAGTGTAAAGTCCTATTAAATGAAAAAAATGACCTTCATTTTACAAACAGGACATAAACTCATACATTTTTAATTTTTCTTCTCTTCTTTAGGCATTAGCAAATATCTCATTTTAGAATATTTAATTTACATACCACAGATGTGGAGCCAGTGTTAGAGACAAAAATAATTGCTTGGATTATAACTTCTCATGGGCAAGAATCACGTCTTAACCATATTTTTCCCTTTCCTAGCATAATGCTTTCGGCAGAGTAGATAATGGAAAGTGCTTATTGGATGAATACATTATATTGAAGAATGTAATAAATTATAGCATATAAAATATCAATGGTATATGAATTATTCAAAATATGTAAGTTGGCATTTTTCTGTCACAAATACAAGAAACTGACTTTTTAAATTAAAGTTTTGTTCCAATACTTTTGTTAATCAGACTTTATTTTTTCCCCAATAGAGGATCATGAATACAAAAGGATATATTTTTGATGAATCAACCAGAGGAGGTTTTCAGTTCATTTCAATCACAACAAAGAAGATTGCATGCTTTACTGAAAGCTTATCTATAAAGATCCAAATCCTTCTTCCAGAATCACACAGGAATATGTTTTCTTATGGCTTCCAAGTTAATTTTAGTGCCTTTCTTTATTCGTTAGCATTTTTGAGTAAATTCAGCAGTAAGATTTGTAAAAAGTTTAGTTAAATTTTCCACTGCCCAGCCTTTTCTGCTTGAATCTGTGGAGAATGAAATACATAGTAAACAAAATAGAAATGCATTTTAGGAAATACATTTTAAACATGTCAGTGTACTCACAATGGAATAGAAAATATTCTAACACTTTTAAAACATGCTTAAAAATTTTATATTTAACTTTCAAATATGAAATAATTGTATTATACTTTTATATAAATAACAACATCCCTTTATCTAAAATAAACAGAAAAGGAACATATTTTAAATAGGTATAAATTAAATATTAATAATTTCTCACTAATACTGAACAAAAATAATTTTATTGCAGATAATGTGAACCAGCAGATTCTGCTCTTGCTGTGTCTACACTTAAAAACTAAATGTGCCTAGGGCCGGCACTGTGGGTAGTAAGTAAAGCAGCCATCTGCGGCACAAGTATACCATGTGGGTGCTGATTTGAACCCTGGCTGCTCCACTTCGTATCCAGCTTGTAAGGCCACTGCAAAACACACTAGACACCAGAGAAAGGGAAAGGGTTTCTAGGGGAAAACCCAGCAGACTGGAGGGAAGGGGCAAAGAAGGAAAAAGAGAGAGGAGAGTGTAAGAGAGAGAGAAAGAGAGAAGAGGAGCTAGGAATGAGAGAAGAGGGAGCAGAGAGGAGCCGAGAGAGAGAGAGAGAGAGAGAGAGAGAGAAAAAAAAGAGAAGAAGAGAGAGAGGAGAGAGGGGAGAGTGGGTGAGAGAAAGGGAGAGAGCCACGTGTTCAGGAATAGCTCCTTTTAAAAGTTTGCCGGAGGGTGTGCAGGGAAGCAGAAGCAGCGAATCCCATTAGGATGGGGGTGGAGCTTGACAACAGTGGGGGGCCATGTGGCCACCTGGCTTCCAGCAATGGCGGCGGAGGCTAGAGCCTAGGATGGTGTCAGGGTGTAGATCACACCATAGATAAAACTGTGCAATTTTCCTAACACAGCTCCCAGCTAATGTGCCTGGGAAAGTACTTGGGCTTCTGCACCCACTTGGGAGACCCAGAGAAGTTGCTGGCTCCTGGCTTCAGACCTGCCAAATTCTAGCTGTTGTGGCCATTTGGGGAGTGAACCAGCAAATGGAAGACCTTTCTCTCTCTCTCTTATTTTCAAATAAATAAGTAAATCTTTTTTTTAAAAAAAAAAGTGTTCCTGTGGTTAGCAGAGCAACAAAAAACTCACAATTTCATGATTTGTTATTAACCTTTGGAATAAATCAACTACTTTTTGGTGGGAAAATTATGCTCTTGGTTATGACTTCAAGACATTTGTTGTCCTTCTCTGGCTTCATAGTTTACATTGAAGTTAAATAACATTGCATTCAATCAGTGAATATACTATCCAGAAATATAAATTTTAAAAAGTTAAAAATCATTCACTCTTCTACTCCTCACCTTTATATTTATACTTATTTTAATTAATTATCTAAATTATAGCATGCAATTTTCTCAAACTAACTTTTGGATGATGTCTACCCAGACACACACACACAAAAACTCATTATTGTGTATTTGCAATACTGTGTCTCTATTGGCAAGAATTTCAGAAAGGCATAATGCATGTTTAATGCAGAACTGAAAATGGCATGATGTGTGAATTTTGAGTCACTATATCTTTTGAAAATTTTTTTAAAGATTTCTTTTATTTATTTGAAAGAGTTACAAAGAAATGTGGAGAGGTCTTCCCTCTGCTGGTTTACTACCCAAATAGCTGCAATGGCCAGAGCTGAGCTGATCCGAAGGCAGGAGCCAGGTGCTTCTTCCTGGTCTCCCATGAGGGTGCAGGGGCCCAAGGACTTCAGCTATCTTCTACTGCTTTCCCAGGTGCATTAGCAGAGAGCTAGATGGGAAGTGGAGCAGCTGGGACTCGAACTGGTGCCCTAATGGGATGCCAGCATCACAGCACCGGCCCCGAGGCACTATATTTTAGACTTGCCAAATATATTGTGACTTTTCTTTAATAGTAAATCATACAAAGGCATCTCAAAGCCATAATCTGTTCTGCTGCTCCAAAAAGAGTCATTGTTTTGAGGATTGGCACCATGCTTAAAAACAAAGATGCCTGGAGCTAAAGTCCTATGTAGCAGGACTCTTAAAGTGGTTGTTTGCTGCTGCTTAGGTTTTTAAACTTTTATTTTTTGACAGGCAGAGTAAGACAGTGAGAGAGAGAGAGAGACCGAGAGAAAGGTCTTCCTTCTGTTGATTCACCCCCTAGATGGGCCGCCATAGCCAGCACGCTGCGCAGATCTGAAGCCAGGAGCCAGGTGCTTCCTCTTGGTCTCCCAAGCGGGTGCAGGGCCCAAGAACTTGGTCCAATCTCCACTGCCTTCCCTGGCCACAGCAGAGAGCTGGACTGGAAGAGGAGCAACCGGGACTAGAACCCGTTATCCTGGCGCCTTGGCTACATAGATGGCAGGGATCTGAGTACTTGGACCAACATCTGCCCTTTCCCAGGCACAGAGCAAGGAGCTGGAATGGAAGTGGAGTAGCCCGGACTTGAACTAGCCCTCTGATATGCAATGCCAGTGTCACATACTGTGGTTTAATGCACTGTGCCACAATGCTGGCCCCAGTAGTCTTTTATTTTCCCCTCGCCATTATACCATATTATTTTCCTAAACTCAAAGGCCAAGGCCTCATCAAGTGTGTGGGAGCCTTTCATTCTCCACATGTCCGTGTTCTTATTAGTGCCATTTGTCACTGAATAACAAATGCATCCTTGTCAAGTATTAGCTACTGTTGTAAATTTAACTTAGCTTTAGTTTATTTATTTCTTTGTTACATATCTAGAGCTATATTTTTATTTGGGTTAATATCAGACCAGATAGTTGTTAGAGAACCAAATACTATTTTGTTTTTTTGTTTTTGTTTTTGTTTTTTAATATATATTTTGTTTATTTGAAATGCACAGTGACAGAAATAGAGGAGACACAGAGGGAGAAAGTGATTGCCCATCTGCATGATTACTACCCAAATGGCTGCAACAGCCAGGGCGGTGCCAGGCTAAAGTGAGGAGCCTGGAACTCCATCTCCATTCAGATCCCCGACATAGGTGGCAAGGGCCTAAGCACTGGGATACTTTTCCACTGCCTTCCCAGGGATCTGGATCACTGGCAGGGAACTAGATCTGAAATAGAGCAGATGGGACCCAAACTGATGCTACAGTATGGGATGCTGGTGTCACAGGCACCAAGCCTGTGTTACATTGCCAGCCCAGGTATTTTGCTTTCTGAGTTCTCAGTAGAAGTACTTTTCACAGAACTTAAATTAAGTTTATTGCCTCAGCATATATTTCTCAAAGTGTATTTGAAAGTCAAGAGATAAAACTGACTTGTGATTTCTATAGAAATTTTGACAAGCATAAAACTGACACAAAGCCATTTTACGTACAGGCAACAGTAGTTGGGATACTTTTAGTCCGTCAAGTCTGCATTTAAAAAAAAAAAAAACATACAAAGGCTTTATGGGAAAAATTGCTTAAGCTCTTGTTTTGTTATTTCTTCCTTTGAATTTCAGGGTACAATTGTAAATCAAATCGTGTTCTGCTACATAGTGCTCAACTCAGATGCTTAAAGCTTTGAGAATTATTTTTAGACATGTGCATGGGTTAGTTTTAAGTACAGAAAGTGATTAAAATAGCATTGCAAGTTTTCAAGTTAATACTGGGAATAAAATTCAGTACTAGTGACAGTGTGTTCCAGTTCATATTTGTAAATACAATGGCAAAATCAATCCAACAATTATTTATTGAGTCGCATATTATTGAGTCTCTATGCAAGGGGTTTGAAAAGCAAATAAGAAATATCAAAGCAGAGCTAAACAGAATGAAGAGGAATTTTCAACTCTGCACATTTTCACCATAGATTAGATATAATCATTTTCAGTGCCACAGTGATGGTGTGTACACAGCAACAAATCTAAAAATTATTATCTTTAAGAGAAATTACTCAGTCACTTATTTGTTGTATGTATTTACTTTAGAACTATATTTGCCTACTTAAATAACTATTTAAAAAATTGGGCTAATGTTTTGTGTTGCATGATGCAGTTTCTTTTTATGAACTATTTTTAGAGCCCCATAAAAGCCTCTTGGAGTTAACACTCCATATGATTATATTAATTTAATGAAACAGCCATACTTTTTTTTTTCTTTTTTTTTATTTATTTATTTATTTTTTTTGACAAGCAGAGTGGACAGTGAGAGAGAGAGACAGAGAGAAAGGTCTTCCTTTTGCCATCGGTTCACTCTCCAATGGCTGCCGCGGTGAAACAGCCATACTTTTAAAAGTATGAGCATATTGGCTGAGATGCATTATTATGGAGATAATCAGAGAGGAGAAACTCTTAAAAAATCATTGGAAGATGGGTCCCTTAGCAGAATGTCCCTGGTGATTCCTACAAAGTAAAGGAAGCCACAGAAATGTTTACCTATATCAAAGACCATGTATCTACTCTGGTGACAGGTTCTGACCTCAGCTAAAAGGATTTTTGTTTATTTGGCTGCTCAGTTGCCTTGTGGTATAGAATCTAAATTCAAACCTCAGTGTTAGTAATAACTCTCAGAATACAAATGGAACATTGTGTTTATCAAAGATCTGTAAAAGATTAGTACTGATTGATAAGAAAATGAAATAGGACTCTTATTAAATACTTTTGGAGATATGTTTGTGAAAAATATTTAAATATTTGAAAAGTAAAACTAAGTAACATATGAATAAATTAACAAAAGTTAATTTGATCTGAAATGTCAAAAAAACTTCAAATTTAGTCATTTGAATTTAAATGAAAGAATTAATAGGATTATTGTTGGCAAGAAGAAACAGAGTTTGAGACTTTCATAATATCCCATTATAAGAATCTCAGCAAATCAGTGATCTTTGCAAATTGTGAGGATTTAATGAGAGCTTTAGAAAACATCCCCTATGGTGAATAATTGATGGGTCTGTGAGTGTTAAGCAGAAGAGAAAACTAAGGAGGGATTCAGTGGTTATATCAAATATTTGAAATATTTCTGAGCACAGAAGACTTCTGCTGGGCTCACTTTGTCATCACTGCCACTTTTGAGGAAAACTGAAACTTTTTTTTTAAGAGTCCTCCTGCCCAAGTTTAGGTCAAGTGAATAGTTTTCGAAAATAATAATGTAATATTTGAGTTTCTAAAATTAAAGTCTAAGACTTTAATATTAATTTTTATCTTTTATATTTCTATTCAGTATATTCATATAAGTCACTGCACTCATAAATTTGTTATATATATAATAGTATACATGATTAGTGAGATTAATAAAGGATTTGTAAGATGTCTATTCTTAACAATATGTCGAATTTTGGTAATAGGTATGCTATAAATTATATCAAATTTCCAAAGAGGAACAATGACCCAAAATAAATTTATTTTCTATTTTTTGTTATTCATAAGTTGTGACGTTTCAAAATTTCCTGCTCAATTTCAACAATACAGTTATTTCTAGTCAAGAAGGAAATAAAATTGCAAACAAATATTCTCAAGAGAATAATATAACACATGATTCAAAAATCTTCTCATTGCAAGGGGAAGAGTTCCAAGAGCATCTCTTAAATTGTGATGAAAGGAGTATTGACATTTTATTTTCTTTTACAGCACAAATATTATTTATATCCATTTTATAATTATAATATATTAAAATTACATCATATCACTTTATTTTTGCCATGTGTATGAAATCATAACTTCTATATAAATATTTCTCAAATTGTTATTTATCTCAATTCTTATGGCCACCATTCTAAAGCTAACCTATCATGGTAAGAATTGTGTGCCCAAAAAGGGAATGCTGAAATTCTAAGCCCTAATACCTCCTTCTTTGATGACTCATTCTTTCCACTGGGATCTCACTCGTGGAGATCTTTCATTTAGGTTTGTTTTTTTTTTTTTTTTTTCCCAGAGTGTCTTTGCTTTCCATGCCTGAAATACTCTCATGGGCTTTTCAGCCGGATCCGCATGCATTAAGGGCTGATTCTGAGGCCAGAGTGCTATTTAGGACATCTGCCATTCTATGGGTCTGCTGTGTATCTCACTTCCCATGTTGGATCCTTCTCTCCCTTTTTGATTCTATCAGCTAGTATTTGCAGACACTATTCTTGTATATGTGATCCCTTTGGTTCTTAGTCCTATCATTATGATCAATTGTGAACAGAAATTGATCACTGGGACTAGTGAGATGGCATTGGTACATGCCACCTTGATGGGATTGAATTGGAATCCCCTGGTATGTTTCTAACTCTACCGTTTGAGGTAAGTCAGCTTGAGCATGTCCCAAATTGCACATCTCTTCCCTCTCTTATTCCCACTCTTATATTTAACAGTGATCACTTTTCAGAAAAGTTTCAGCACTTAAGAAGAATTGTGTGTTGATTACAGTATTCAACCAAAAGTATTAAGTAGAACAAACAAAAAAAAATACTAAGAGGGATAACATATTATGTTGCTCATCAACAGTCAGGGTGAGGGCTGATCAAGTCACCATTTCTCATAGTGTTCATTTCACTATAACAGGTTTCCTTTTTGGTGCTCAGTTAGTTGTCACCTATCAAGGAGAACAAGTGGTATTTGTCCCTTTGGGACTGGCTTATTTCACTCAGCATAATGTTTTCCAAATTCCTAACAGGGATCACTTTTCAGTTAAAATTTAAACACCTAAGAATAATTGTGTGTTAATTACAGAGTTCAACCAATGGTACTAGAACAAAAAAAAATACTAACATGGATAAAGTATTACATTGTACATCAACAGTCAGGACAAGAGCTGATCAAGTCACTGTTTCTCATAGTGTCCATTTCACTTCAACAAGTTTCCCCTTTGGTGCTCAGTTAGTTGTCGCCGATCAGGGAGAACATATGATATTTGTCCCTTTGGGACTGGCTTAATTCACTCAGCATGATGTTTTCCAAATTCCTCCATCTTGTTGCAAATGACCGGGTTTCGTTATTTTTGACTGCTGTATAGTATTCTATAGAGTACATGTGATTTTATTTGGAAACAAGTTTGACACAGAAGTAGTCAAGTTAAAATGAAGTCATTAGGGGGATTCTTATTCAATATGCCTTGTATCCAGGTAAAAAGGAAAATTTGGACACAGACACAGACATATAGAGGGAAGAGTTGTCAAAATAGCATATGACAGAAACAGTGATTGGATTTCAATGGTTGCATGTAAGGAAGCAATAAGGATTGCTGACCACTACCAAAAGCTATGAAGAGACATGGAAGCATCCTACCCAGAGTCTCAAAGAAAGTACAGCTCTATGACATCCTTTTTAAAAAAAAAAATTTTGAAAGGCAGAATGAGAGAGAAAGACCAACGTTCCGTCCTCTGGCTCACTTCCCAAATGTCCACAAGAGCTGGGATTGGGCCACACCAAAGCCTGGAACTCCATCTGGCTCTCTCACATGGGTGACAAAAGCCCAGGTACTTGGGCCATCATCTGCTGCTTTCCCATGTGCATTAGCAGGGAGCTGTATTGAAAGTGGAACAGCCAGGACTCAAACCTGTGCTCAGATATGGGATGCTGGTGTCACAGGCAGTGCTTTAACCCACTGGGGCCACAGTGCCAGCCCCATCTGTGACATCTTGATTTCAAACTTTTACATTCCAGAACAGAGAGACAGTGTTTGCTAAGTCATTCAGTTTTCTGTAATTTTTATGTTAGTCCTAGAAAACTAATAAATATCAGGGTTGGCATTGTATACAGTGGGGAACACTGTCACCTGTGATGCCAGCGTCCCATATGGGTATAGGTTCATGTCATGGCTGCCCTGCTTCTGATCCAACTCCCAGCAATGCACCTGGGAGGGTGGCCCAAGATCCTACTCCCCTGCCACTCATGTAGGAGATCAGGAAGAAGCTCCTGGCTCCTGAGTCTTGGCTCCTGGCTTCAGTCTGGCCCAGGCCAGGCCTTCATAGTCATTTGGGGAGTGAAACAGTTGATGGAAGATCTCTCTTTGTCTCACTCTGTCTCTCTGTAACTCTGCTTTTCAAATAAATAAGTAAATATTTTAAAAAAATAAACTATCCGCTATCATTGTTCCTAGCTTGCATTGGTTCAATACATGCTGGAAAGGCATTATGGTAAAGGTTGTACCAATGCATGACTACAGAAGGAGTGAATGAAAGATTGCTATAGCAGTGAGGTCCCAAGAAATAAGCCTTGTAAATCCATCATGTGTGTACTCTTGCTGTCCTAACCTGAAGTATGCTGCTTTCCAACAACATTGTATGCTTATTTGGATTGATCAAATGTAATTGCAATTTTTTTTATGTCTTTTACACTCATAGAATCTTAGCTAAATGAAGGCTGGAACGTATTTGCCTTAAATAAAACATGTATTATGGTAACATCACAGTAATCTATTTAATAAACAAATGGAAATAACATTATGATAAATTTCCTTCCTGTATCAGCTGCTCACTCTACATAAGCATGTAGCATTTCTTCCATAAATATGAAATGCTACATTATTATAGATCATGATAATAGTAATCTTCAAAGTTTAATATATTAAGACAATGACTCCCAGAAAAAATAATGCACTTGAAAATTAAGGAATTCTCATTTTATAAAAGACAATTTAATATCTGGATTGGTGGATTTTCTTTAGACTTCAAAGCTTGGGTATTCAAGAAATATGTTGTGTAAAGTAAGGCAAGAATATAATTTAAAATAAGATGGGGCAGACATTTGGCACAGTGCTTGAGACGGAGCTTGGGATGCTCACTCTTCCTATTGTAGTGCCTAGGTTCAAGTCCAAACAGTGTTGTTGACTGCCGCTCCTTGTTAAAATATACCCTGGAGGCAGCTCTGATGGCTCAGGTACTTAGATCCCTGTCATCCATGTGGGCAATCCTGGTTGGCTTTGGCTGTTCATCTCAGGTGGTTATGAGCATTCGGGAGTGAACCAGCAGATATGACCACCCCGCCTCTTTGTCTCCCTGCCCCCCTACTCCATACTTCTCAAATAAATTAAATATATTAATTAAAGTATTTAAAATAAGATAACAATGCTCAACACTTCATGCTTTCTCATATTCATACATTGCCAACAAGTATTTAGTTAGGAAATATTTAATGACATTGTAATGGTTATTAAATTTTGTGTACTATGTATGAAATATAATAAGTACTTAGAGAACTGTATATACTTACTAATTTGTCCAAAGTAGGCAAAGAAACAAGGCAGTAAGGACTGGCACTGTGGCATAGTGGGTAAAGCTGCTGCCTTCAGCACCAGCATCCCATATGGGTGGAGTTCAAGTCCTGGCTGCTGCACTTCTGATTAAGCTCTTACTGGTACACCTGTGAAAGCAGCAGAGGCTGGCCCAAGTATTTGGGCCTTTGCACCCACCTACAAGACCTGAAGGAGACTTCTGGCTCCTGGCATCTGATCGACTCAGCTCCAGCCATTGGGAACATTTTGGTAGTGAACCAAGAGATGGAAGATCTCACTCTCCATCTCTCCCTCTTTCTCTCTGTAACTCTGTCTTTCAAATAGATTAATTAATTAAAAAGAGAAATAAGGCAGTAAATAATGATTGTTCATAAATATATCTTTTTTTTTTTTATTTGACAGGCAGAGTGGACAGTGAGAGAGAGAGACAGAGGGAAAGGTCTTCCTTTTTGCCCTTGGTTCACCCTCCAATGGTCGCCGCGGCCGGCACACCACCTTGATCCGAAGCCAGGAGCCAGGTGCTTCTCCTGGTCTCCCATGCGGGTGCAGGGCCCAAGGACCTGGGCCATCCTCCACTGCACTCCCGGGCCATAGCAGAGAGCTGGCCTGGAAGAGCGGCAACTGGGACAGAATCCGGCGCCCTGACCGGGACTAGAACCCAGTGTGCCGGCGCCGCAAGGCGGAGGATTAGCCTATTGAGCCACGGTGCTGGCCACATAAATATATCATTTTATATCTATGTTCAACTAAGAAATACTTTGTCACAGGGGCTGCTGCTGTGGTGCAGCAGCATAATGCCCTGACCTGAAGTGCTGGCATCCCATATGTGTGCTGCTTCTAGTCCCAGCTGTTCAACTTCTGATCCAGCTCTCTGCTATGGCCTGGGAAAGCAGTAGAAGATGGCCCAAGTGCTTTAGCCCCTGCACCTGCCTGGGAGACCCGAAGAAGCTCCTGGCTCCTGGCTCCTGGCTCCTGGCTTCGGATCAGCTTAGCTCCGGCTGTCACGGTCAATTGGGGAGTAAACCAGCAGATGGAAAACCTCTCTTGCTCTCTCTGCCTCTTCTCTCTCTCTGTGTAACTCTGACTTTCAAATAAATAAATAAATCTTAAAAAAAAAGAAATACTTTGTCACATAAAATTATCATCAGCAATATTCAATAAGGTTTTAAAAGAGAAGCATGCACCCTTATAAAATTTTTGAAATACCTTAAAAATTCTGTATTCCTAGAGTAATTAACTATTATCATAAAATTTGTATGATATGCATTTGTATATATGTATCTTTATAGCATGCATATATATTTTATAAATGTAAACAAGTAGGAAATAGAACTTACTAAGAAGTCAGGATATAAAACCTCAATAGAAAGGAAAGTTTGTCCATAGGCTAGCAAAACTTATCGGTAATGAGAGTGAAATTGCCTGAGGGTATGTGGTTGACAATTTCTTTGCTTATAACTTAAAAACATTATAAAGCAAATAATGTAGTTGAATTACAATGATCATTTCAAAAGTGAACTAATTACATCTAATTTTATAGTTATAATCATTTATTTTTAAATATATACAATAGTTGTACATGTTAACTATCAAAATTTGTATGATAAATAATACAATTAAAAGGTAAAGTTAAACAGTATTTAAGGTTAAAGTTATATATAGAAATGGTTATACACAGTTAAATAAAACAACAGTCAAAGAATATTTAAAGAAAAACAGCAGTTTATTCATACATGCCTAATTGTGTACTTGATTTCTTAAAAATAAGGGTTTCTTTTTATAACCCAGCATCCTTATCAATGCTATGCTATTAATAAGGGGAAAAATTAAATATACCAGCCTTACCACTTCAACTCAATACAGCTTCTGATTATTGTTCTATTTTTCTCCTCTCATTTTCTCTAAATATCATTAATATGATTTTCTCCCTGATATTCTTGATGAGCCCTCTCAGGTTAGATGTTTCTAAAACAGCCCAGTTAAACTCATCATTACTGTTTTCATTCATCTTTCCTGCTTCTACTGTAAGGGACCCCTCTACCACTTCCTATTACTTTATTTTCTTCAAACTAATTTTTCTATAATAATGTATGTCTGTAAATTATACTCTCCTCTCAGAGTGAATTTTATCAAATGCAATTTTGGTTCCTTGAGTCTCATTTCTTTAAGTCCTTGTGACTAGTGTTTTTCTTCCATCCACTGTTTCACTCCCCAAATACAGACAGCAGCTGGGTTTAGGCCAGGCAAAATTCAGAAGCCTGGAAATTAATTCATGTTCTCACATGGTTGGCAGGGACTCAAGTACTTAAGCCATCATCTGCTGCCTCCCAAGATGCACATTAACAGGAATCAGGATTGGAAGTAGAAATGAAACTGGATCCTACCCATTCAAATGCAGGGTACAGGCATTCCAAATGACAGCTTAGCCTATAGCACCACAATGCCCACTCCAAGCCAATTTTATCTCTTGCTTCAAAGGCATATTTAAAATGAATTGGTCTAAACAGACATGCAGGAGTAAATTAAAACCTGTTACTAAGATATACTACCACCTGTTACTAAGATATACTACCATGGTTAGAAACAAACAAACAAAAGGCAATTCATCTACTTCTATTAGTTTCTCATACCACTGAAGAAAATATACAATATTTCCCACAACCTGTAGGTGCTTTACAGTTTACCAGTTTCTAGCCAAATTACATATACGTCTGATTTTCTACTGAAATATTACATAGGAAAAATCAACATAATGCTTTCCCCTAATTAGTTAGCAAGAGCAGGAAAACAGATTTTTGATGTAGAAACCAGAAAGCTTCTGACATTTTATTCGAAGAAAAATAGCCAGTCATTCTTGTCTTTCAAGCAAATAAATCAATGTTTTTTAAAAGGATTTGCAGATATAAACTTACCTATTAATTTGTTGCTAAGTTTGTGTGACTGGAATTCCTATTTGGTAAACATGCCAAAATAATTCATGAATAAATCATTATTTTATTGCTAAATATGTAAATTATTGTTTGGTGATAAGATGCTAGTCAAATATTTTGAAACTGACTAGGTTAAAAAATCTTAAGAGATAAAAATTACTCTTGATAACATTTATATGGAATCATTATATCACTGCAGTGACACTGCCTTTTCTTTGAGCTAAATATAGATACATAACCACAAATAATGAGATTATTCAACAGAGGGGTAATGTAGTATCTAAAAAATAATTCACCAACCTTGACTTAGTTGTTATATAAATGTAAATTTATTCAGTGTAAACATACTTCATATTGATTCCAACCTTGCAGATTTTTTTTTTTTTTTACTTTTGGTTGGAGTACTTTGCAATAAGGAAAAAAGCTGTAATCTAAAATAATGCTTGACAGCTATTTAGAAATTGAAGGGTTTATAAAGTGAAGCTGTGCCTCTAGGAAAACAATACCTATGCTCAAGAATATGTGTAATGAATGTGTTTAGTGTCATAAACAAAAACTGAAAATGGGTTTTGACTATAAGTGCTAAACATATACTATAATTATAAGCCTTGCTTGTTTTTAATAAAGTGAAATAAAAGACAATCATTCTATTGTCTCAGTCTTCACACACATATATGAACATACATACAAAATAAAAATTGAGTGTTATGGTAACTAAAACTAAGAAGAAAAGAAAGTTCACAATTCATTGATGTTACCACTCTTTTTACTTCATTTACAATAGAAATTGCTTTTATTAACTATTTAAATGAAAAGACATTTACTTTTTACTTTTTTCTGTAGTTAAATCCAGTTTTGTTTTTCCTCAATTGTTACATATCACATCTTGGAGAAAGATGATTGAAATATACATCATAAATTTTATGATTAGATAAAAATAGCAGTAAAACATCGTAACAAGGAATACATATTTTAAATTATATTGCAATTAAAATGTTAATTTAAACAGTATAATTGAAGATGCTGTTTTTAAGGTTATTCATTTGTTTATTTGAAAGAGTGACAGAAAGGTTAAGAGAGAGATAAAGAGAGAGAGAGAGAGAGAGAGAGAGAGAGAGAAAGAGAGAGAATCATGCATCTGTTGGCTCATTCCCTGAATGGCTGCAATAGCAAGGGCTGGGCCAGGCTGAAGCCAAGATATAAGAATTATACCCTAGTCTCCCACATTAGTAGTAGGGGACCAATCATCTGGATCATTTTTTACTGCCTTCCCAGGCACACTATCAGGTAGCTGGATCTGAAGTAGAACAGCACACTGATTGAATTGAATACTTTTTTAACTCAGATTTTACAATGCATCTTGTATAGTCATTTAATTATTTTTTTGAAATTGATATTTAATTGTTAATTTATGAATGTAGTCTATAAGGCATGATCTTCTTTGTTAACATACTGTGCTTAATTTAAAATTTCTGCAATACTAGAGAAGTCAATTTCTATTTAAATAGAGAAACAGAATAAACAGTCTGTTTTTATACCTTTACAGTTACACTTCTACCTCAATCCAGCATCAGGAGAAAAAATCCAATAAGCAAAACAGCTTGGTGATCAAACTAAAAAAGCATGTCAATGGCATGAATGCAATGGAGGGTATAAGTTGAAATTTGCTGAATACATTCTTATAGATATGTGCCAGGTTCACTGCATGGTTCATGTTGAATGTAACATTTGCAACAATTGATGAAATCAGTCTATAATAAACCACATACAATTTCCAATTTCAACTTAAAATAATTATTTTTCTGTGCTCTAAATGGTGAATCAAATACTTTTCTCCATTAATACTAAATAAAATTTAATGTTCATAAAATCTAGTATTTAAGATAAATTTAAACTCTCACTTTCTTGGGAAGTGTACATCAAAACAATAATAAAAGAATTGCTAAGTCGCAATGACAGTGAACAACCAGTGTTAACGATGATATGGAAATTGGAAACTTTGTCCTTTATTTCTAGGAATATAAAATGGTGTAGCCACTATGGAAAACAGTACAGAGATTCCTCAAACAATGAAATACAATTACCATATTTCCAACATTCTCACTGCCAGGCATATATGCAAAAGAATAGCAGTGTCAAAAAGATATTTATAAACTCATGTTCCTTGCAGCATTATTCACAGTGGCAAAAAACTAGAAACAGCCAGTCAGGGACTGAATTATATTTCCCCAAATTTATAGGTTGGAGTGTTTCCCAGTGGGACTGTATGCTGCGATAGGGAATAATATTGTTTGAGCAGGATTTTGCTCCCCAAACACATGCAGATGTTTAAACTTCAAAGGCTTGTGTTAACAGTGAGTGGATTGATGGTTGATGGATTAAAGGCCAGGGCTTAAACTTCACACACCAAGTAAAGTGTGTGAAGATGGGGTCTTTGGGGAGTGATTGAATTAGATCAAACCACCAGGGTGCAGCCCTATGATTGAATCATGATGACATGATGAGATTCCTAATAATATTATTATTAGAAAGCAGAAGAGTGTGCTCCCTGTGTCTCTGTGCTTTCTAGTTTTCCATGTGATTCACCCCTGCACCTGTTCCATCACCCTCATTAGACATCAGAGTAATGGGGCTGTCTGATAATAGATTGTGAACTTCCACAACTGTAAGCCAAAGTAAACCTTCTTTCTAATAAGCTCCTCTTAGTTACTTTAGTTAATGTAATGAAAAAACCGACTGATGCAGAGCCTTTAAGGAGTAATAGGTTAAATCATATCACAAGGATGGAGCTATAATCCAATGAAATAGGTGTCATTACAAGAACAGGAAGAGCCATCCCAAAAAATCCAAACACAGAGAATAGGCCATGTGAGAACACAAGAAAGTGGCTTTATGCAAGCCAAGGAGAAAAGCCTGTGGACAAAATAGCTCAGAGAGTATCTTAATCTTAGACTTCCAGGCTCCACAAATGATAAATACATTCACATTATTTAATCTACCCAGTCAGTAATAATGGATATAGCAGTCTTAACTGACAGAACAGAACCCAAATGACCATTGATGAATGAATAAACAAAATAGAATATATTCACTGTCGCTCCCCGTCTTCGTGGAGGAACGATACAGGACCCTGCGCTGTTCTTTTGTCTGCTCGGCCCTCCCCGGGTTTGCTGCTGGTTCTTCCCGGGTTGGCTGCCGTCCCTTCCACCTCCGTGGAAGGGCGGTTCCCCCTGCCACTTTCCCCACTTCCGCGGGGGAGCGGCACACCGCCGGCCGGCTCTCTCGGGGGCTGCACAGGTGTTCCCTCAGATGTTCCCCTTAGATGTTCCTGGTGCATGCCGTCTCTCTCCTCCTTTATAGTCCTCCTCCGCCAATCCCAACTCGGCTGCCCACACGCCGAGTACGCTGCTCTCCTCCAATCAGGAGCAGGATCAGCTCCTGGAGGTCATCACTCAAGTTGGCAAGAGGCAGCTGCGTAGAAGCTGTTTTCTCCTCTCCCAGCGCCATATTGTGGGAGAGCAGATGCATAGAATAAGTCTTAATTCCAGTAACTTAGTCCAGTCCGGGTTGCTCCCCACAATTCACATAATGGAATAGTACTCAGTTTTCAAAAGACAGATTCTGACATGCTGTAATATGGATCCACCTTGAAAATATTGTGTTACGTGAAATAATCCAGTAATGAAAAACAAAGGCATTATTACCTTTATATGAGTTATCTAAAGCAGTCAAACTCATAAAAACCAATGCTGATTACCAGGGACTAGGGAATGGAGAAATTGAAGAGATACTGTTATCAAGTTATAATGAATATAGAGTTTCAATTTTGCAAGATAAAAATGTTTTGGAGAGAAGACAGTACAATTGTTCATATGAATGTATTGAATACTAATGAACTATATACTTAAAAATGGTTAAGATGGTAAATTTTACATTATATATATTTGCTACAAAAATAGAGAAAGAAAAGCAAGATCACTTTATAAAGTTCTTCAAGGTACTTAAAGATAAGTTTTTATATATAAATATTTATTTTAGTTTTTGAAATCAAAAAGTAAAGTAATACCTTAAGTCTTAGAGTTTAATAACACTTCCAGTAAAATGTAAGAAACTATGGAGAGTTTTCTGTGTCCAGAAGTTTAAACCTTAAGCCTTAAAGAAAATCAAAGAGAAAAACCTAAATGCTTATTTTAAATAATCCACAATCGTTGCAAATAAATAAGGCATTTGTCAGTTCCAAATCTGTTCACTATTTTTTAGCATCCTCTTCAACTACTGTGTCATGTTTAATAAGCTGTTGTATACTGAAAACAATGTTTTTAAAAGTTTTTTCTAGTTATCATAGCAATATAAATAATAAATTAATCCAGAACTCACATAAATAATCAACATTACTAAACATTATGGTTTTTTTAAAATTTATTTATTTTATTGAAAGAGTTACACAGAGAGAGGAAGAGACAAACTGAGAGAGATCTTCCATCCGCTGGTTCACTCCCCAGATAGCATCAGCAGCCAAGGCTGGGCAGGCTGAATCCAGGAGCCAGGAGCTTTTCCAGGTCTCCCACATGAGTAGCAGAAATCCAAGTACTTTTGGGCCATCTTCTGTTGCTTTTCCCAGGCTGTTAACAGGGAGCTGTATCAGAAATGGGATGCTAGCAGTGGAGGCGATAGCCCTACTTGCTACGCCACAATGTTGGCCCCTGGCATTATATTTAAATAACAGCTAATGTAAAATCCTAGTGCACTTAATGAAGTGCTGAAATACATCTTTTCAATACCTATGGTTGGGGATTTGGGGCATATATAAAGGAAAAACAAATTGTAATTTCAAAGAACAGAGATTCTTAAAACAGTGTATATTGAAATCATCTGGGAAGCTGGTTAAATACATACTACTGGACCAACACCCTTCAGTTTTTGTTTCAGTAAGTTTAGATTGGGGTCTGAACAACTATATTTCTGGTAAATTTCCAATTCTTGTCAATGCAGCCAGTCTCAGGACCACATTTTGAGAGCTGCTGTCATAGAAAATAGGGGTAAGTTTTCAGTCATGGAAATTGGAACACGTCTTACAGAACTAGAATACTACATATATTTAATATTTATTTATTTGAAAGGTAGAGTTACAAACAGTGAGAAGGAGAATCAAAAGGAAAGGTCTTTTATTTGCTGGTTCTCTTTCAAAATGGCTGCAATGGCCAGAGCTGGGCTGATCCGAAGCCAGCAGTCTGGAGCTTTTTCCGGGTCTCCCACGTGGATGCAGGGACCTAAGCACTTGAGCCATCTTCTATGGCTTTCCCAGGCAATAGCAGAGAGCTGGATGGGAAGAGGAGCATCCAGGACTAGAACCGGCACCCATGTGGGATGTTGACAGTGCAGATGGAGGATTAACCTGTGCCACATTGCTGGCCACCAAGAATACTATAATTCTTGCACCAATGTCATGTTCACCAAACTAATTAACTTATATTTATGCATGAAATCAGTAATTATGACATTTATGCAAATTAAATAATATCCAGATAATGACAAGGTAACTAGACTTAGATTTGCTTCTCTTAAAGATAAAATGGATTCTTCTCTGCTTTTGTCCTTTAAAAAATAAAATACAAAAATAAGATATTTTAAAAATGGTCATCATGATTTATGGAAGTAAGAATATCCAGTATCCAATATCTAGGTCTGTTGTATCAAATTTCAGCCATCACACTCTTACTCTGATCATGCTTTTAGCCAAACACTGTGTAGTACTTCTATGACTTGTGTACACATAGAGATATTTCCTTGGATCACATTGCCCGTGCTTTACAGCCATAGATTGCTTCTTCTGATTGCTAAGTGCCTATCAAAGGATGTCCAAATCTAATTGTACACTTTCTCTTTGCAAGACACTTATCTGCTACATTTAAGGAAAGAACACAGTGCTGTAAGCTATGAGTCAGGGTCCAGGGACCTCTCATCTTGTTCCATAGCATCTCAGCTTTATGTCATTACAATATCTAAGGACACTCCTACACATCATTTTGTCAAAAGAAAGAGATGGTAGCCTAGTGTTAAAAAAAAGAAGAAAAAATTTAAATTTCTGAAACCAAAATTAATTAAAGGAAAATGTACCACAAGCCTCCAGATGTGGCAACAGAGAACTGGATACACAATATAAATGTGTGTGCATTCATGTATCTCATCAAAGACATGGATATGCATAGGAACATTCATAATGGAAGAATGCAGATGGTGTTCATATATATCAACAAAATATAGATAAATAAATTGTAATGTATTCACACATATGATGCCATACAATAGTGAAATTGAGCCAAATTGCTCTACACATGTGAAAAGCAACTTTCACAATCACGATGGTTGGCACTGGATACCAGACACAAAAGTACCTGTACTTGATGAGTCCAATTACTATTACAACTTAATAGAAAAAATACTGGTTGCCTTTGTCAGTGGGGTTGTATTGCCTAGGTAAAGAAAAAATCAGTAATCTATTGCTACCTAGAAGATCACTACACGCTCCATGGCTTTATAGAAACACACACACACACACACACACAGATATACATATTAAAGATTTCTTTACTTTTTTGAAAAACAACTACAGAGAGTGAGGGAGGAAGAGAGAAAGAGCCAGAAAGAAAGCCAGAGAGAGAGAGCCAGAGAGAGAAAGAGATCTTCCATCTGGTGGTTCACTCCCCAAATCACTGAAATGTATGGGTCTGGGCAAGATTGAAACCAGGAGTCTAGAACTCCATATGGATCTTCCATGTGGGCAGCAGGGGCCCAGGCACTCACAGTGTTGTCCACTGCTGACCCAAGTGCATCATCAGGGAGCTGGCTCAGAAGTAGAGCAGCCAGGACTCAAACTGGCGCTCAAATAGAATGCCAGCATCTCAGGTGGCAGTTTAACCTGCTGCATGGGAACACTAGCCCTAAGAAGCACATATTTAATATTTCACTGTTTCTGCTGGATCAGTATTCCAGACAGGTTTAGCTGGGTACTCTACTTCAGGATTACATCATGATGTAATCAAGACTGTAATCAAGATGTTAGCTGGCTGACAAATGTATGATCAACTATGGACATCTATTCCCAAGATCACTCTAATGCACAGAATCAGTACATTATTTTGGGAAGAGTGAACACCTTCACCCCTGTAGACCTACCTGCATGGCCCAAACATGAGCACTTCTCACAGACAGTTGAGAAGACACTTGCTTGCTTCTTCAAGATGAATATAAAGTTGGAAGGACAGAAGGAAAGAAGGAGGGAAGGAGGAATGGAGGGAAGGAGGAATGGAGGGAAGGAGGGAGGGAGGGAAGAAAAGAGGAAGTCCTATATAAAACAATATAATCTCTGGGGTGTCACTTCATTACCTTATATTATGATATTATGTAACCTGGTTGGGGCCAGCGTTGTAACATAGAAGGGAAAAGCCTCTACCTGAAATGTTAGCA
This sequence comes from Oryctolagus cuniculus, assembly GCF_051225735.1. Classification (NCBI taxonomy): domain Eukaryota; kingdom Metazoa; phylum Chordata; class Mammalia; order Lagomorpha; family Leporidae; genus Oryctolagus; species Oryctolagus cuniculus. The sequence goes on along the minus strand of NC_142869.1, from coordinate 55,636,596 downwards.
ACCCATATGGGCACAAGTTTACGATCCCCTGCTTCACTTCCAATCCAGCTCCTTACTAATGGCTGGAGAAGGCAGTGGAGGATGGCCCAAGTGCTTGGGCCCTTGAACACACATGGGATACCCAGAAGAAGCTCCTGGCTCCTGGTTTTGGCCTGGCCCAGACCTGGCTGTTGAAGCCATTTGGGTAGTGAGATAAAATGCAAACATAAAAAATCAGATTTGAAGAAACAACATGCAAATATATAATTTGATCACTGAAAAAATCCAAATTATACAACTTTCAAATTTTATTTTATATTCAGTCCATTAATTGGGAGACAGTAGCTGCTGTAAATATCATCTCAAAGCTTCATTTACATTCTTTTCCTTCTTTCTTCCTTTTTTCCTTTCTCTCTTCCCCCACCCTTTTTTCTTTCTATAGGTGAAATGCATGTCCAATAAAGTAAATTACTAAGCCCAGCCTTATTTTTTGAGCAGATTTCTCTGTTGAACTAAATTGTCCTAAGCTGGTCCAGAATTGTAATAAAGATCTTTGCTAGTTTTGATTTTTGACAGATTTCTTCTGAGTCTGAATTTGAAGATAAGGTTTCAGTTACACAACATTTCAGTAGTAATTCACTTTTCTATTTTCTTTTGTTCTTTCTAATTCTACAGGATGAGCAAAGTGTGGTGAAAATTGCTTAGTTTTTATTTGAGAAGATCCTTCCTAGTTTGTCCTATGCTTATGCTACTTTTTATTTTTTAAGTTTTATTTAAGTTATACAAGTTTCATGTATTTCATATAAACAGATTTAGAAACATAATGCTATTCCACCCTAATCTCCCTCCCGTCAACACTCCAATCCTTCCTCCTCCTACCTCTTCTTTTTCCACTGTTAATTATTACAGAGATCTATTTTCAATTTATTAAATGATTGTAAGTTTAACCCTAAACTAAATAAAGAGTTCAACAAATTATATGAAGAAAAAAAAAAAAAAAAAAACACTGTTCTTCAACGGAAAAGACAAGGGCCACAAACCGTCAACGAATCTCAAAATGTCCATTTCATTCCAATACATGACATTTTAGGCATTCCATTGGTTACCCCAGATCGGTGAAAACATGATATCTGCCTTTTGGAGACTGGTTTATTTCACTAAGTATAATGGCTTCTAGTTCCATCCATTTTGTTGCAAAAGACACAATTTCATTATTTTAAGCTGAGTACTCCATAGTGTATATATAAAATAATTTTTTTATTCAGTTATCAGTTAATCTGGGATTATTCCATATCTTAGCTATTGTGATTTCTTTTCGTTTTGTAAATTTCCAGGAATAGGATGGCTGTATCATATGGTAGGTCTATATGCAGATTTCCATACTGTCTCTCATAGTGTCTACCACTTTACATTCCCACCAACAGTGGATTAGGGTACCTTTTTCATCACATCCTTGCCAGCATTTGTTGTTTGTTGATTTCTGACAGAGAGCCATTTTAACTAGGGTGAGGTGAAAACTCATTTTATTTTATTTGCATCCTTGATGGCTAGTGATCCTGAGCATTTTTTATAGTGTCTGTTGGCTATTTAAATTTCCTATTTTTTTTAAAAGCCTGATCACTTCCTTTGCACAGTTTTTAAATGGGCTGTTTGTTTTCTTGTTGTTGAATTTCTGAGTTCTTTATATATTCTGAATATTAGCCATTTATCAGTTGCATAGTTTGCAGATATTTTCTCCTATTCTGAGGATTGTTTGTTCACTTTGCTGGCTTTCTTTTGCAGTGTAGAAGCTTCTCAGCTTCATGTAATCCCATTTATCAATTTTGGTTTTCATTTCCTGTGCTTCTGGCGTCTTTTGCAAAAAAGTCTTTGCCTATGCCAATGTCTTGCAAAGTTTCCTAATGTTCTCTAGTAATTTGATGGCATAGGGTCATAGATTTAGGTCTTTGATCCATTTTGAGTGGATTTTTGTGGTATGATGCAAGGTAGGGGTCTAGTTTCATACTTCTGATGTGGAGATCTGTTTTTTCCAGCACCATTTGTTGGAGAGACTGTCCTTATTCCAGGGATTGATTTTTAGCTCCTTTATAAAATATAAGTTGGTTGTAGATGCATGATTTGATTTCTGGAGTTTCTGTTATGTTCCATTGTGCCAGTACCAAGCTAATAACCCAAATGTCTGACTCCCTCTCAAGGATACAGGGATACATAATGGTGTGAGAAAAACAGTCAAAATTATTAGGTAATGCCTTAGTTTCTGTCTCCAGCCTTTGGAATTCTGAAATTTTCATGTAAATAAAATTGTTCAATGTGTTATATTTTGTGATTTCTGTCTTATTTATTACTTTTTGAGGCTCTCCCATGTTGTAGCATATACGAGTATATCAATCCTTTTTATGGCAGCTAATGCAGCATGACATGAATATATGATATTTATTTATCCATCCATCAGTTTGGTGTGTTAGTTGTTATAAAATAATGCTGCAGTGACCAATTATGTACACGTTTTTTGTGTGGACATATATGTTTGATATTTGGAACTTATATCTGAAAGAGAAATTTAGTTGTAAATCTACTAAACTTTTGAGAGACTGTGATACTGCTTGCCAAGTAGTTGTATGATGTACTTTCCCACCAGCAGGGTGTAAGTACTACGATTTCTCCATGTCCGTACTAACAAATGTCATCGTCTGTGTTATAGCCATCCTAGTGAGTGTGAAGTTCTATCACAGCGTAGTTTTAATTTGTATAGCTATGATGGCTGTTGCTTTCTATTTAAAAATGTGAATATCATCGTGCTCTTGAATTGGTATCTATAAAAACATGAAATTTATTCATTTTATACAAATAAAAACATTTAAAATACAAAAAGACGTGAAGCCACACTGGATTTTGCTGGTAAGCCTGTTAACTGATGCAAGCATTTGGTAAAGCAGACAGTAAATATTAAGTAAAATTATATGTATATATGTGCTAAAAAAACCTTCTTCTGGTAATATTAGAAGTTAATCATAGAAACTAATCTGAATAAAATATGGCATATACAAAAATGAGTATGTTTAGTTGGGTGAAAATATATTGTTATATCCTTTCTGCTTGACTACTTTCTTGTGTAAACCATCTGCTTATTTTGGAAACAGCATGACTGGTCTGCCCTATTTTGTGACGGAAAATAGAATAATCCTATTCTTTCTATAACTTTTTTTTTTTTTTGACAGGCAGAGTGGACAGTGAGAGAGAGAGAGACAGAGAGAAAGGTCTTCCTTTTGCCGTTGATTCACCCTCCAATGGCCGCCGCAGCTGGCGCGCTGCGGCCCACCACGCTGATCTGAAGGCAGGAGCCAGGTGCTTATCCTGGTCTCCCATAGGGTGCAGGGCCCAAGCACTTGAGGCAGCCTCCACTGCACTCCCTGGCCACAGAGAGAGCTGGCCTGGAAGAGGGGCAACCGGGACAGAATCCGGCGCCCCGACCGGGACTAGAACCCCGTGTGCTGGCGCCGCTAGGTGGAGGATTAGCCTACTGAGCCATGGCGCCGTCCCTTTATATCTTGAATATAGAGTTTAAGTAGTTCTTCCAGTGTTTAGTAAGTATTATCATTAATTCCCAAAAACAGCTTTTTCTCACCTGTACTGTATGAATATAGTACTACAAATGGAAATATTGTGGAATCATTGCCTTGGGTCTCTAGTCCAACTGGTGTGTGTGTGTCAGTGTGTATGTGTGTGTGTGTGTGTGTGAGAAAGAGAGAGAGAGAAAGAGAGAGAGAGAACAAGATTAGTAGTAGTAATCTGAAAAGTACCCTAAGCAGCTGACTAAGACTAATAGCTCTAACAATCTAGTAAGAAATAACAAGATGGGAGAGTAAATAGAAAACACTATTTTGGAGTTTTGTATTCTTAACATGAATTCAGGAGAAATGTCGCAGAATTTGGGTTACTAATGATACTCAGTTTTTCTATATACATCTTTCTCAAGCTAAGTGGTAAACTCGATAATGTAGAGGTAACCACATTTAGGAACCATTTATATAACATGTATGATGTGCTCCTATCAACATAAAAGAACATAAAATGTTATAATATACATTTTTATTATAGGAGGGTATAGAATTTGTTTGAAAATATTTTTCTTTCTTCATAGATGATTCTCAGGAATAAATTTTTTCCAAAATCTTCTCAGGGAGGTAGTAAAGAAAATGGAACATCTTTAGTTTCTGTTTGCTTTCTTGGATTGGCTCTGGATCATTTCAGGAGCCCTTTCCTCCTTAACACATGCCTTGACTTTACATCTTCTCTTCTCTTCTCTTCTGTATTTTAGCGTAACTGATTCTTAGTGTTAGTAGCTTTCTCAGGATCCATTTCTTCAGTTCAGGAAGGTAGGCTTTTTGCATGTTAGAAAAAAACAACAGGACATGCTATTTCATCGGAGAGGAGATAACATTGCAACCAGAGACAAAGGAAGGAAAGCAGACACCTGACACAAACCTTAAAAAGTGGCTGCTTGCAACCATCTAGTGATGCAGCTGTGCATTGTTACCTTGTCTAGGGATGGGAGATGTCCAGAGTTCTGCTTTCTGTAACTCCGGTCATAAAGCTGTCCTATAACTCTGCCTCAGGTAGCACTTTTCCAAACATACCAGAACCAATGACCATTGGAAGTATGGTCCTAAGTCACAGAGGCTTGTTCCCCCTAAGTGGTCCCAAGTCACATAGGCAGCAATTTAAATCCACCAATGCTGTAACAGTTAATGTATGATGCTGATGAACCTATAAATATTGTAAGAAACTTGGGTTTGAAGCGCAGTTATCAGGAAATGATTCCCAGTGAGCCCTCTCGTGGTAATAAACTGTTCTCAATCCTCCACTGTCTCTAGTACCTATTTGAATGAAGGGAGTTTTGCCACTCTAGGTTTCTGTAATTTCATCACAACTAAAGTTGAGGAAAGAATTCACTTTTTTTTTTTTATTTATTTATTTGAGAGGTAGAGTTACAGACAGTAAGAGGGAGAGACAGAGAGAAAGGTCTTCCATCCACTGGTTCACTCCCCAAAAGGCTACAATGGCCAGAGCTGGGCCGATCTGAAGCCGGGAGCCAGGAGCTTCTTCTGGGTCTCCCATGTGGGTGCAGAGGCCCAAGGACTTGGGGCCATCCTCTGCTGCTTTCTCAGGCCATAAGCAGAGAGCTGGATCCGAAGAGAAGCAGCTGGGGCACAAATTGGTGCCCAAATGGAATGCTGACTGGGGAGGCAGAGTCAGCCTACCACACTACCGCACCAGCCCCTCGCTTAAGTTTTAACATTTTTATTCAAAATATTGGTTCTGTGTAAGACATCTGATTTATTTTTTCTTTATTTGTTAATGATAAAGGAAAAGATTAGTGACAATTAAAATGTGTGAGAAAATGAAAACGTAGGAAAGTTAAAGCGTGGCTGTGCATGCTTTTGGGCCTGAAGAATGACGTACAATGGAAAAAGGAGTGACTATACAACATGAGGGAAGAGAATGATTACTATCAGTCTACTTCCTTCGTGTCAGATTTTATTTATTCACATTTTACATGAAAATAAAATTGAGTAAACCAAATGAATATTTCCATTTTATATCAATATTGCTTTAGTGCTTGTGAAAGATTAATTTTCACATAGTCATTATCAGCTTTACTAATATTTCTTTCTAATCAATTATAAATGATCATATATGTATGTAATTATGGACTGTTTAATATGTATAATTCCCTCAACAGTCTCCAAAATTAATTTTGAGGGACTGACGCTGTGGTGTAGCAGATTAACCCACCATCTGCAGTGCCAGTATCCCATATGGGTGCCGGTTCAAGTCCTGCCTGCTCTACATCCTGATCCAGTGCCCTGCTAATGTGCTTGGGATAGCAGTGGAGGATGGCCCAAGTCCTTGGGCCCCTGCCACCCATGTGAGAGACACAAATGAAGCTCCTGGCTCCTGGCTTCAGCTTGGCACAGCCCTGGCCATTGGGGCCATTTGGGGAGTGAACGAAGATCTCTCCTTCTCCTCTCTCTCTTTAACTCTGACTTTTAAATAAACAAATAAATCTTTTTTAAAAATTCATTTTGAGATCACCTAAAATTTCAATATATATTTAGACAGTCATTAAAATGTCTCTCAAAATATTTAAATAGCTCATTGAAAAATGATAGGATCTTCTGGAAATTGAATTATTTATGATTATCTTAAAGAAGATAGGTTATTTACCTATTTTTAAAGCCATATGGAAGCACAAAACTAAGAAGGTAGAGACTCCTGATTTTCATGAAACAAAGCCATGTGTTGTGAGGACTCTACTTAAGGTAAGTCACTGTGTGCATAGTGAGTACCTGTTATTCTGCTCCTGAGAGCTAGCTATCTACTTTGAAGCTGTAGAGTGGAAGATGACATTTCTGGTTCCTATTCTAACTTAGAGAAGTGCTAACCTATAGGAAGGTGATATCATCATATCATCATGCATTCCTGAGTTGATTTTGGTCAGTGATTATATAAGATACTTTTCTTCTTGGTAATTAGTGATATTTGTAAAACAAACAAAACAAAACCAAAAAAAAAAAAAAAACAAAAGCAAACCCAAATTGGGTTCTTTTCATATAATCAGAAAACTTCTTTCCTTCAAGCTCTTTGTTGTAATTTAAATCTCCACAGAAGCCTTCATACTTGTTGTCTCTAATGCCATGGTAAAGGATTTATACTGCTAAAACATTCCCCATCCATGAAGCAAGATAAAAATCACACTAATTCTCATTACCAGAAATGAAGATGGCTAAATGGAGTGAAGCAATAAATGTTTGAATATGAGAGTAAATCTTTACTCAGCTAGATATTAGCATTTCATGCATGAGCCACCAACCACAAGGTCATTATACTGTTATGACCCTCCAGAAGAATTTTTCTTAAAAATATTATGAAATTTCATCATGGATATTGATAGTGTTTACAAAATTTATAGACCTAAGATCATTCACTGTTCTCCAGATATTTGTTAAGTGCCAAGAATCATTCACCAGATCACACTGAAAATACAGGGAATTAGACAGTATTGATACTTTAAAATTGTTTACTTTCTCTTGGAAAAGGCGACAAACAAGAAACTGCATATGCACATGAATGAGTAAACTGAGGAAGGCTTTGTGGTATCACAAGTTAAGCCACTGTTGTGATGCCCACAATTCCATAGCACAGTTCTGGTTTCAGTCTTGGATACCATGATACCTCTTCCTAGAAGGCAGCAAATGATGGCTCAAGATCTTGAGCCCCTGCTGCATATGCAGGAGACCCGATGGAACTCCCGGCTCTTGGTGTCAGCCTGGCCCAGCTCTGGCTATTGTGGATATTTGGGGAGTAAAGAGAAGTATGGAAGATATACCCCTCTCCCTCCTTCTCTCTGCCTGTCTATGTTTCAAGGAGATGAAAAATATTTTTTAAAAGTAAATACATAGTAAAAGGTACAACAAATAAAGCAATACAGAGTTTTGTTATAGTAAGTGCCTACTGGATATATAAAAGTTCTAGAATGGTTTATTTGGGAGAGAAATCATAAATCTGGCATTGATACAATATTGGAATGGGAGGAACAAATGTAGAATGACATCATAGTGCGTGGGCTAGAATGGTGACAGTAGACAGAAAGCAATGTAAAAATTTGATTGTTAATTTTGTTTTCTTTTACAAAAGCGCTTGTCATTTGGTGAATGGGTAGAAAATTTTGAGATCCAAGTTTTGCTGGAGAATTAATGGTAAATCTATTATCTTTTTGGCAGGTCTTCAAGTAAAAGATAATGTTTTAGAATAAGTAATTACCATCTCTGTTTGCCAAAATAGTTGTTCAGACTTTTTTTTTTTTTTTTAAATAAAACAGATTTGGATAGGACATCTATCCAAGGAGTGAAAGCTACCTGAAGAATACATAGGGAATATAATTAGTTCCCTTGTGAAACTGTATTTATTAAATGTCCAAGTGTTGGTAAAGCTGCATGGTAACTTGTGTGCTTCTCCAAATGGAACTGGTGATCTCAAAGATTAGTTTTTTGTTCTATTGGACATTGTTCCATTCATCTTAATATTGACTGGTATTGTAAATCTCATTGGACAGGATTGAACCTCTCACTGCTTCCTTATTATGAGAAATAATTCTGTGACATGTTCATTTTATATTGAGCTAAAAGTCATACTTTTATCTTTTTGAAATTATATTTTAATATGTGAGGTGTTACCTCAAGCTAGTTTGCTATGGAAAGTGCTATCCAATCACTTTCCCTCCTTTCTGATCTGGATCTAAAAGAGAACAAAGAAATTCCCAGATCTAATGATTATTTCAACATAGTAGCAAGAAAGTTTGGTGTTTAGCTCTTAGTTTTTCATCTCAGTTTCTGATTGATTTCATGGATTATTATTACCCCCACCAAACAAACAAACAAACAAATAAAACAAAAACAAAAACCACCTCACATTTCTTTCAACCCTGAAGCCATAGTAATTCCTTCTACATGTTTCAGTCACCACTCATGTAATACCTAACTGGACCCACAGGTGAGCAAGTCTCAGAAGCGCCAGCTATTTATCCTCATGCCTGAAAACTGATGCTCATCCTTCAGTGTCTCATTGATGTTGCAACTCTATTTCTCAGCCTCAATAATAATTTTAGACTGTAAGTATTTTTTACAGGTTACTAAGTCAGCTTTTGTCTTTCTGCTGTTTTCTGACTCTGAGTGGTTTGAATTATCTGACAGTATTTCTCAGCATCACTGTGATCCCCTTGTACTTCTATCTTCCCTTGCACTTCTACCCCATATCAGTTCCCAATAGCTTAACTGAAAAATTGCTATGTTCATTTTCTTTACTGCTACCTGTCGCTCCCCCTCTTCGCGGAGGAACAACACAGGACCCTGCGCTGTTCTTTTGTCTGCTCGGCCCTTCCCGGGTTTGCTGCTGGTCCTTCCCGGGTTGGCTGCCGTCCCTCCACCTCCGTGGAAGGGCGGCTCCCCCTGCCACTTTCCCCACTTCCGCGGGGGAGCGGCACACCGCCGGCTGGTTCTCTCGGGGGCTGCTCAGATGTTATCCGGATGTTCCTCTTAAATGTTCCCGGTGCATGTTGTCTCTCTCCTCCTTTATAGTCCTCTTCCACCAATCCCAACTCTGCTACCCACACGCCGAGTACGCTGCTCTCCTCCAATCAGGAGCAGGATCAGCTCCTGCAGATTATTGGTCGAACTGGAGGCAGCTGTGTAAAAGTTGTTTACTCCTCTCCCAGCGCCATATTGTGGGAGAGCAGATGCATAGAATAAGTCTTAATTCCAGTAACTTAGTCTAGTCCGAGTTGCTCCCCACAGCTACCCAAAGGAGAATAATTTCTATTTAAGAAGCAAAACAAACTCATATAACCATTCAGATTCCTAATTAGGTCCACACACTTGTTGATCTGTTTCTTAATTCTCTTTTAATCTATACTTTCATGCTCCATTTCTCCTTTTTCTTTATTTGTTGAAGAATTTCATAAAAGAATGTTTAATATTTGAGTTATTTGTCCTGTAGTGCTTCCCTCTATTTTTTTAATTCCAGGATGCATTCTTGTAATCTGATGAATCATAGTATTGACCATTACCCTAGGAGTGATTTTGATGAGTTTATTAAAATATTAGCTAAATTCAGTGAGTCTATTAAAATATAATAGACTGAAAAACCTATTAGGACAAGAAATTAATTATTCATTTACAAAATTGTAATTGAAGTAATGTTTCTTAAAGGATTATGTTAGCTTTTCTGTTAGCAGAGTTCCCCTGTGGTTTAGAGGAATCTACATTTGAATAAAAATATGCACCCTTGCTTCAACCTGATTTTGACATTATACTACAAAGCAGCTGTGTCAAAGCTCTTGTGACTTCTATTTTCTTGCTTTGCCATCAATGGAGAAGTTTTTGACATGCACAAATTAGTAGTGGATTATTTTCTTAAAATGGCTTTATTCTGTCACATTATATTATTTTCTCATTCAGTAAATATTCACTGAGCATACACCTCTCAGGAGGCATTGTTCTGGATAGTAGGAATTTTAGTAAAAATATTCCACCTCTTGTTGCAATGGGGCAAAGAGTGTATTATAGTCAAGTGGGCGAGAAAATAAAGCAGAATGAGAGGTAAGAAGGAAAAGGTTAAATCATTGCCAAAAGGGTTCACTTCTTAGTGGAATTAGGAGATAATGGGTTATATGCTGCATTCTTTATCTTTTTTTTTTTTTTTATTTAAGCAAAAAGAGACTTGGAAGAAGATGAGGTTAGGTAAGAAATTTGAGTATTGATTCACAGGAGCGTTTCCCAGTTTGGGTTTGTCTTTATTTTTCCCCCTACTTGTGCATATCATCTTCAGAGCAAATTCAAAATTTAATCATAGGCATAAATGAAATCAAAGGAAAAGTGAAAAATGACTCAAAATTCAGAGGTTAAACCTTAGGGGAATTGAGGCAAAGTCTGGGGCTGGGTTTTTGACATAAAACCTTCTTTACTGACTGAAGTGGATTGAAGAAAAGCCTTTTTATCTTGGAAAAATTATGCTTCCCTATTCATTCTGAAACCAAGAAGGTTTGTACTTAAAAGACCTAGTTATGACTTAAAAATTCTCTTCAACAGTGAATTAAGTGCTAAGGAAGTGTAGTGAGGAGGGAAATGAAAAGCTAGAATCTTGTATTTCTATCACAGCTCTCTCTACTTCAGCATGAACTATCATTAATATTTTTCTGTATTTTTCATCTCACTTTCTCTCCAGATGGCTGATATCCTGAAATTCTGAGATTCCAATAGTCTTTGTGTCCTTTTCAAATAATAGTAGCAGTTCAGAAACAAATCCCATGAGGTTTGTTTGGAGAGTTGTTTTCTAAGTTCTTGGCCTTCTCTTCATGAGAATCTGGAAATATATTATTTCTCTTCCTTGGAGTTGAGCAAATGACCTACACATTGATATTTTGGCCTCTTCAGAACTCTGAAGATGTGAACCAGTGTTGTTTAGTGGATAAAACTTCCGCCTGCAGCACCAGCATTCTATGTGGGCTCCAGTTCCTGTCCCCACTGCTCCACTTCCAACCCAACTCCCTGTTAATGTGCTTGGGAAAGCACAGAGGAGGGCCTGAGTGCTGGGCTCCTGTACCCATGTGGAAGACCCAGGGAAGATCCTGACTCCTGGCTTTGGCCTGGCCCAGTCCTGGTCATTGCAGCCATTTGGGGAGTGAACCAGCAGACGGAAGACCTCTCTCTGTTTGTCCTTCTCTGTCTGAAACTCTACCTTTCAAGTAAATGAAGTAACTCTGAGGATATTGCAAAAGCAGACTTCTTTGCAGGTTGTGAACCCATGCATATGATTGTGCAGAGACTTGTCTTAATAATTTGACTGACATAATCTCTTCTGGCTTTGTAGTGGGCCATGCATGTATTGCTTTATTTTCTCCTAGATATTATGGCCTATGTCTTCTTGGGGCAATTAGGTAAAACTAGCTACACATTCCCCCAGAGGCAAATAACTGATAAATACTATTAATGTATATTTTTTTCATTTATATTTTCTTAAAAACATCACAATCTTTTACAAACATGGGGTAAAGCAACATTATATTAAATTACAACTCAGAGATTGATAGTATCATAGTGGTATAATTATTCATTTTACTTCAAGAAGAATCTTTTAAATATTCTTCTACAGAAAGCTGTATTTCTAAATCCTGTGGGAACCATGTTGTACCTGAGCAAATTGGAATAAAAGAGCTGTGTGAACACGTTTTCTCTTCCTGTTCTACTTGCCTATCAAACTAAGCTCCTCTGTGGCCAAATCTTAATAACTAAGCAAAAACTTCAGCTCACTACAAATTCTTTTTGCATTATCTGTTTACAAATGAAAACATCTTTTTGGAAACTCACCTCTGTTTAATCAGAACAGAGAGGTAAGAACATGATAGAGTTTATGTTAGTTTTCTGTGACTAGCATAGCAAATACCACAGATTGGATGGCTTGAATGATTTTGTTACAGTTCCGGAGGCTGCACATCCCACATCAAGCTGTCAGCAGGGTGACTTCCTCTCAGGCCTGCCTCTGGCATGTGGATGGCCACCTTCTTCCTACACCTTCACTTCTTCTTCCGTCTGTGCATATCTTTGTTCTAGTCTTCTCTCCTTAGGAGGACACCAGTATTTGGATTAGGAAATATCTCAGTAACATCATGCCATCTTAATTACCTCTTTAAATGATTTATCTCCAATTTTGAGGTGTTATGGATTAGGATTTCAACTTAGGAACTGGGGGAGACAAGCACCATTTAGTCCACAGCTGTCAAACAGCTTTCCAACAAGGATTTTCTTTTCCTGAGCTCCTTTTCTCTAGATCCTTGGTCTCTGAAGTTCAGAATAAGAATGAAAATTACATTTATCTTGCTTACTTTGTGTACAACCTAGCTTGCTCTTTATTCTACCCCACTCTAGTGTCTGTCCATCTTATTTTCAAGAGTGTTGATGTCTTTTCCTCTTTAAGTATGATTTAAAATTTGTGTTCAAATGCTTCAGAAAAAATATATGTGTTTTTTTTTCAGCATTTTTCAAAACCAGAGTTCCATAAGAGGGAATTTGTTTACTGTAATATATTTTTAGGTGGATAATCCCACACTTGCAGTAATTAGATTTCCATAGTGACTAATAGGATGTGATGGGTGGGACAAAGAATGCAGCAAAAAAAAATACTGTTGTCCAAAAGCTAGTGTGATCTATATAAAAAGGAATGAGGCTAGTTATTACCAAAGTTTCAGATATTTTAGTATAGAACAGGCAGTTGTCATTACTGTTAAATCTTATGTACCTCTTAAAATATAACAACCATGGGAGTTAAAGATGATCATTTCTGGGGATATTTAGAAGGAGGCAAGAGATGTTATTTCACAATGAACAATCTTATAAAATTAATTGTAAGCTTGATTATGTCTCCTTTTATGCCTTTCAGATCAGAAGGTAGTTCTACAGAGCTACAGGCTCATGTTATATAAAGGGTCTGCTGAAATGAGGAAAACCAGTCTTTTTCTGTCCCATCATTTTCTCTTTCCCTTCTTTTGTTTTTCCTTTGTGATTTTCTGGTTTGTTTCTAGAAAACCTCATTAGTCAGACTGGTTTTGTAAACCTGTAAGAACCTACCCTAAAACTTGAGCATCTGCTGAATGCTAATAGAGCCCCCTTATCCGGGTGCTGTCTACATAGCTTGTATGTGTAGGCTTTGGGTGTCAAGGAGTTTCACTGACTGGGCCACCAATAGCTCCTTGGGAAATGACACTATTGAAAGAAAGTGGTTTGCCAGTTTCTAAAGAAATGGGCTTGTCCAGCAGTACTGTATTGTCCTAATAAATAGATTTTAAGGGGCTTTTAAGGGGCAGGCATTGTGATGAAGTAGTAAAACTATATATGAGCACTTGGATTTGAGTTTTACATCTGCTTCCCATGCATTTTCCTGCTAATGTGCACCCCGGGAGGCAACAAGTGATGGCTCAAGTACTCCTGTCCCTGCTATCCAGGCAGGAAACTTGGATGGAACTCCTGGCTCTTGGCTTCCGGCTGACCCAATGGCTGTTGGGAGCATTTGCTGAGTGAACCAGTGGATAGAAGATATCTCTCCCTCTCACTCTCTCTTTGCCACTCCCTTTCCCTCTCCCTCTGCTTCTCCCTATCTCAAGAGTACTCACTATTCCCTGCCTCCATTTCATTTTTTTCCTAACATGTGAAATAAGAGTATATTGTCACTTACATGGTATGATTCAGTGAAGCAATGTTTGTAACTATAAGCAGCCAAATGATCTGCCTGCCACACAATCTTTATCTTCTCTATACATGCATTCCCATTTGTATAGCAGCTCAATTCACAATACCTAAGATATGAAATTAACCTAGATGTCCATCATCCGATGATTAGGTAAAGAAAATGTGGTATATATACTTAATGGAATATTACTCAGTCATAAAAAATAACAAAATCCTGACATTTTGCAACAAAAAGGGTACAACTCAAGGTTATTATAGTGAATCAGAAAAATTTTATTATAAGATGATCTATGTTATCTTTCAAGCTTTGCAGTCAAACAATGTTCTAAGATAAGAATTCCACAAAGTATTCGATTTCAAGCTTTACCAATAGGATATTTTTACTATCTGATATTATTATCTATGTGTGCATCTATCCAACAATCGAATTACATTAATATCATACAGTAGTACTATATATTGTTATATTAATAATATACTTATAATTCTGGAGGCATTCTTGTTGAATTTCTGCTTGGAACATTTCATTCTTCTTTACTTAATTATCCTTTGCAATCTCTAAAAAAGATTGTTTTGTTTATTTTAATTAAAACTGTGGAGCACAAGCCTCAACTTCAGCAACTGAAATTGTAATGAAACTACTTGTAAAAGGATCCGGTATCCCAAAGTAGTAGCAGGCAGATTGCTATTCTGTGATTGTAATTGGATGAAACTATAGAGTAGGAGGAAGTTTCTCAGCACTCCAGTTTTCCTTTTTATGAGAACTTATGGTATTTTGCTATAAATTTTGCACTCATAAAGAAAATGTTTTCATTGATTTTTCTCTCATATGACCAAATTTATTGTTAGTTTCTTAACTCACCACGTGCAACAAATGTCTGCTTAAATATAACCTTTGGCAGAGATATTACTGTATTTTAAGAACACAATACCATAAGCTGTGAGAAATGTAGATTCCAAGATCTCTGCTGATGGAAGGTAAACATAGGTTGTGTTTACAGTGGGGACTTCCCCAGTGTCTTTGAATCCAGGTAACACGAAAGGCAGGCTTTATTGTCTAATCATCACCCTTTGCCACTTTGTTATATAGGCTACACATGTTAAAGTGCATGTTTAACTTAATGCCCTTTATTTTAATCTTCAGTTAGTTTTTAACAGATTCAATATAATTTATAGATATAATTCTAAGAATATTATGATATTCTCTCCCTCACTCCCTCTCTGATTTCCCTGCAACCTTCCTTTCCTCTTTTCCTTCCTTCCTTCCTTCCTTCCTTCCTTCCTTCCTTCCTTCCTTCCTTCCTTCCTTAAGATAACATCTTTTAATTTTACATTACAGTACAAAAGCTTAGTGCTTCACCAAATATGAAATTCTATTGCTTATAAAATTTCTTGGAACATTAGACCAATATCCCTACAAGATTGCTATCTCAGGGTTTCTGTCACAGTGATATATATATAAGTAAAATAATTCCTTTCCAGTAATAGACCATAAAATATTTGATATATAAATATGTACAAATTAATACTAATTTAGTTTTTAAAAATTAAAAGAACATTCCAAGTCTGAGAACTCTGTGATTATTTTAAGTGTTCTTCAGTACAATTAGTGTAATGAACTATTAATGAAATCCAGCCACACGTTTGGATTGTGAAAAGCAGCTGAATAATTATAATTTTTGAACTGTTTAAACCACTTTTAAAGAGCAGATTTTGTGGTGCAGTGGGCTAAGCTGCTCTATGTAATGCCTGCCTCTCTTATCAGGGTGCCTGGGATAAAGTCCCATTTCCACTTTTGATCCAATTTCCTGTTAATGTGCCTAAGAGACAGCAAATGATGGCCTAACTTGAGATCCTAACACCCATGTGGGAGACAGTCATAGAGTTCTGATATCTGGTTTCTGCATGGTCAGCCCCAGCCTTTGCAGGCATTTATGGAGTGAACCAACAGATGGGAGATTTCTGTCTGTCTCATCTTTCTCTCTCTGCCTTTCAAATAAATAATCTTCCTTAAAAATACTTATTACTTATGCCATCTAGTTTGATGATATTCTGGAGGTACGCAAGTTAGTATAATTTTAACATTTTAAAATGAAGACCTCGTGGCTGGTTCTGTGGCATAGTGGGTAAAACTGCCACCAGCAGGGCCAGCATCCTATATGGTTGGGCGCTGTTTCCAGTCCCAGATGCTCCACTTCCCATCCAGCTCTCTGCTACAGCCTGGGAAAGCAGTATAAAATGGGCCAAGTCCTTTGGCCCCTGCACCTACCTGGGAAGACTCGGAGGAGGCTCCTGACTTCTGCTACTGGCACAGCTCCAGCAGTTGCGGCCAATTGAGGAGTGAACCAGCAGATGGAAGATCTCTCTCTCTCTCTCTCTGATTCTCCTTCTCTCTTTGTGTTTCTCTGACTTTCAAATAAATAAATAAATCTTTTTAAAAAATAAAAGAATAAAATGAAGACAGTGTAATTTTTTACTTTAAGCTTTTTATTTTCTCCTTTGCATTCAGAATTGCCTCAATTACTTTTAAACTTAATATTATATTTGTTATTATTTGAAATAGTGTATTTTTAATTTGCATAATGGTCAAAGGCTTAATGTATCTCCTATATAAAATGTTTAACAAATAAAAAATTAAGAAGACCATAGTATAGCAGGAAAATAAGCAAGTGCTATAAATTATAATTATATGAAAAGATGTTCAACCTCATTTTTAAAGTAAATTTCAAAATAGTCACAAGTATTAAAACTGTGAGTAGCATAGAATATATCAACTTGCTTGATGAATATTTAAAACAAAGTTTTATAAAACAGTGTATTTGAAGCAATGGCCAGGCTACATATAAGGCATTTGTCATGATAAATAAAAATCTAATTCAATGTCAATTGAAAAAAACATGTAAGTTTATACATGTAAACATGCCTATATACACGTGTGTATGGTGCATGCATGTGTATACACACCCACATATAAGTATATATGTAGTACATTCATAGGTGTGAAGCATGTATGCAATAGATAAACAAACATATATATCCATAGATGCATGTTCATATAGCTCAGACTGAGGTTTGAAACTACATGGACATTAGCAAAACAAGCTGGCACAGCTCAGTTTTCTCAATGACATGGGAGACCTCATGTCAGATTCACCCAGTAGTTACCTAGGTTAGAGGTCAGAGGTAGATCTGAGGTCAGCAGTATCTGAGATTCAAAATGTATGAAGATCAGCAAACATGTGGGGTTGTAAATTCAGAAAATCCATGAAGTACGTGTTGTTATTCCAAAGAAAATCCTAACTCAAAGGGTGTTAAAAGAATTACCTCTTTAAAAAGTATACATGAGGCAGTACTTTAGCTTTATGTATTTATTTTTCCTACACATCCTTTCTAGTTAGTAAGAACTGGGAGAATGGTGAGCTTGCTTTTCTTCAGGATGCTCAAACCAATCAAAACATTCTGTGATCCAGGTTCTTTTGTCATTCAAGCAATTCCCTAATGCCTTTTTTAATTATGCAAGACAAAGCATATGAAATAAATAAAATACTGGAAAATTGCATTGGACTAGGCATTTCAAATGTAGGATAAGCATTTTCAGCATTTGTGTGACTGAATCTCCCTAAGAACTTCAATGAAAAGGAATTACCACCCCCTTTGCCTGGATAATAAAGCTGAATTTTGGAAATTTATTTGATTTAGGTCACAGCTTGCAATTGAAAGTGCAAAGTTTTGCATGCAGATTGATAATAGTCCAAATTCATTGCCCATTCTTTTGATCCATTTTTATTCTGAAATTTTGACTAATTCCCTGGAACATAATAAATCAGCAGGCATGTCTTAAGTGCTTTTGTTTCATTTTTCATTTTTTAAAAAAAGAAATAAACATTGCTTACTCTCCTTTTTGATTTTTATTAATCAGCCTTTAATAGTGATTTGATTTGACTTCCAAATTTGCTTGTAATTTTAATCTATTTTTAAAAGATTTTCAAAAGATCTGTTTATTTGAAAGGCAGAACAACAGAGAAAGAAAGAACTTCCATTTGCTGGTACATTTCCCAAATGTTTGCAACAGCCAGGGTTGTATCAAACTGAAGCTTAGAACTAGGAATTCCATGTGGGATTCCCACATGAATGACAGGGACCCAAGTGTGGCTGTCTTTCTCTGCCCTCTCAGGTGCATTAGCAAAAATCTAGCTGGGAAGTAGAGTAGCAGGGACACCAGCCAGCATTCCAACAGGGGATGTTGGCTTCCCCTTATCTGCTTAAGTAATTTATTTTTAGATCACTTTAAGAGAAAAATTCCTATAACCATACAGAAAGTTCTCATATATCTCATGGCTAATTCCTGCTATTATCTAAAATTAATATGCTCCATCTGAACACAATAAAAGAATCAATATGAAATAATATTATTGACTGAAATCCACACTTTATTCAAATTTTGATAACCTTTACTTAATGTAGTTTTTCTGTCCCAGGATCTCATCCAGGCTAATTCATTACATTTATGTATGATGTTTCCTTAGGCTCCTCCATGCTATGACTGTTTTTATACACTCTCCACATTCATTATGACCTTAAAATTTTGAGGAATTTTAATGAGACTTTTAAAAATATTCCTCAATTTAATTGTGTGTGTGTGTTTCTTTTGATTATATTGGAGTTAGTGATTTGGGGAGGAATGCTACACATCAGCACAAAAACTACATTCCATCAGGTTGACACATGGGAGTGCAGAGCTCCCATGCCCACATCCCTTATAGCAGATCCTGTTTGAATTCCAGCTACTTTCTGCTTGCAATCCAGCTTCTTGGTGATGTGTCTGGGAAACAGCAATTAATGACCCAGTACCTCCCTTCCTCCCAGCCACATGGAGACCCAGATGGAGTTCCTAAGCCTTGGCTTTGTCCTGGCCTCACCCTGGCTGTTGAGGCATTTGGAGGGTGAATCTTCCAGTGAATGCAAGATTTCTCCCTCGGTCTCTGTTTCTTCCCCTGTCTCTTTTGCACTGCTTTTTAAATAAATATTTAAAAAAAACTCTGTAGCATCATTATGACTTGTCTCAGGATTTTGACCTTGGTCAACAGACTGAGGGGGTCAGATTTCTCCACTGTGTGGTTATTTTTAAAAACTCTATAGCATCATTATGACTTGTCTCATGAGTTTGACCTTGGTCAATAGATTGAGGGGGTCAGATTTCTCCACTGTGTGGTTATTTTCCACTCTCCTGATCCCCATTCACTACTGTCCTCTTTAGGAAATAGTCACTATATACAATTCATACTTAAAGGATAAGGATGGGTATCTGCATGAGACATTTGGAATTGTTCCACATTTGTCTCTATTCCAGAGGGCCACAGTTTTATTTAGTGCAGTATATATGTACAATGTCCTCCTTTCCTTTGATCTTAAAGGCTGCTTTCTGTTGAAATGTTTAAGGTAATATTTCCCCAATCCTTTCAATGAAATTATTGAATACATTTGCATTACAATTAGGTTGTATTGTTTTTACATTGTATTTTCTATATTATGGGACTTCCAATTAAATTAATAGTACACATTAAGTTTCACTCTTCATACTGTAAATTTCAATGGGTATTTAGTTTTTTATTCAAATATCTATTGCTGTATATCCTCAATTACACAATTCATACAAAGTAGTTTTACTTTTCTATAAGTTCTTTCATGTTTCACCTCCTCAGAACTTTCAACCTGTTTCTTGAAATACTGGCAACCATTGATCTTACTGTTCTTACAATATTATTTTAAGATTTACTTCTTTATTTTAAAAGTAGAGTGACAGGATAAAGGGAGATAGAAATTGAGATAGATATACAGACTGTCTGACTGACATATATTTCATCTGTTGGCTTAATTCTTAAGTGCCTGCAAAAATCAGAGCAGGACCAGGCTGAAGCCAGCAGCCAGGAACATCATCATGTTCTCCCATTGGAGTGGTAGGGATTCAATACTTGAACCATCATCACCTGCTACCCAGGTAAATTAACAGAAAACTGAATCATAAATGAAGTAGAATGGGGACTACCATTGTTGCATAATGGGTTAAACCTCTGCCTGCAATGCTGGCATTCATTTGGGTAACAAGTCAAATCCTGTCTACTCCACTTCTCGGGCAGCTCCCTAGTAATGCACCTGGGAATGCCCTGAAAGATAGTCCAAGTTCTGGGACCCCCGCATCCATGTGGGAGACCCTGATGAAGCTCCTGGCTCCTGGCTTCAGCCTAGCCCAGCCCCAGCCATTGAAGCCATTTGAGAAGTGAACCAGCAAAAGGATGACCCTTCTATTCCCCGCCCGCTCTCTCTCTTTCTTTCTCTCTCTTTCTCTCTATAACTATGCCTTTCAAATAAATACAAATAAATCTTAAAAAAAGAAAGAAGTGGAATAGCCTGGATTCAAACTGGCACTCCATTATGGGATGTCAAGATCCAAAGTGATGGCTTAACCTGATGGACAATACCACCGCCCCCATCCTTACAATATTGCTATTTCTAAAATTGAACTCAAATGATAAGAGCCTTTGCAAGACTTAATTTTTTTCACTTAACAAGAAGCTTGTATGATGTAAATGTCCTCCATGCCTTTTGTGGTTTTGATATCTACATTCTTTTTGTTTCTAAATGCCATTTGTTTGTATATATGTACTAACATTTGTTTATCCTTTTGCCTATTGAAATACATCTTAGTTGTTTCAGGTTAGAGCTATTTCAAATAAAAGTGTTGTAAACACAGACAGATTTTTTTGTGGATATAGGTTTTCAAATCTGTTGAGTAAATATGCAGGGGTTTGATTTCTGTATTGTTCCTTAAGATTATGTGCAGCCACAACATAAATCACCAAAATGATTTATTAAGTGTCTGTACCATTTTATACTTCTTTCAGCAACAGATAAGAATTCCCAGCAAGTGATGGTATCTGTGATTTGGATTTTAACCCTTCAAATGGTGTGTAGTGTTATCTCACTTTTGTTTTACTTCATGATTTCCTACTAATAAATTATTTTTTCATGTGCTTATTTTCTCTTTGTATTTTGTATTTAATGAGCATTCTGAACAGATATTTTGTTTATTTTAAATTGAGTTTCCCTTTCACTGATTTTAAGATTCCTTTGATATTTTTTATCTAAGTCTTTGACAAGTGTTTTGTGAATGTTTTTCTCAATATGTGTCTTGTTGGTTTACACAGAAGTTGTTACTTTAAATATATATATATATATTTATATTTATATATTTATATATATAAATATATATATATTTGGATGACAGAATTATAGAAAGAAGGGGAAAGATAGAGATCTTCCAACTGCTGTTTCATACCCCAAATGTCTACAGTGCCTGGAGCTCGGCCAGGCTGGAGCCTGAAGCCCAGAGCTGCATTGACTTTCTCATGTGATTGCAGGGATCCAAGGACTTGGGCCATCTTCTACTGCTTTTTTGTTGCTTTTAATAAAGCTTATTTTATCATCCTTTATTTGTGGATTTTGGTTTTGGTGTCATCCAAAATTTTTTGCCACAACCAGTATCACTCAAATTTCCCCATTTTCTTTCTCTGTAGCTTTCAAAGGTTTGCATTTATGAAATAATTTTAAGTCATTTTGAGTCAATTTTTGTAAAAAATTTAAAGGCTGTATTTGGGCTCATTTTGTTGTATGTAATGGTTCAACCCCATTACTTGAGAAGTTCATTCTTCCTCCTTTGAACAGCCTGTTTCCATTGACAAAGATCAGTTCTAGTCCCGGTCGGGACGCCGGATTCTGTCCTGGTTGCCCCTCTTCCAGGCCAGCTCTCTGCTGTGGCCAGGGAGTGCAGTGGAGGATGGCCCAAGTGCTTGGGCCCTGCACCCCATGGGAGACCAGGATAAGTACCTGGCTCCTGCCATTGGATCAGCACGGCGCGCCGGCCGCGGCGGCCATTGGAGGGTGAACCAACGGCAAAGGAAGACCTTTCTCTCTGTCTCTCTCTCTCACTGTCCACTCTGCCTGTCAAAAAATAAAAAAATAAAAAAATAAAAGTATAGATATGAATTTCTGTCTTCTGTGATTGTCATTTTCATTCTTTCCAAAATTTTTAAAAAATATTTCTTATAGAACAAGTTAATTTGGATGATTTTATTCAATCTGTGTATTATTCAGAGTGTATTTTTCCTCTTTTAAATTGAAATTTTATTTATTTTTATTTTATTTGAAGCCAAAGAGAGAGGTAAAGAGAGAAATCTTCCATTCACTGATTCACTCCACAGATGCCTGTCATAGCCAGGGCTGGTTCATGCTGAAGCCAGTAGTCTGGAAATCCAAGGAGGTGGCAGGGATAAGTACTTGAGCTATCATCAGCTACTTCCCATGATATGCATTAGAAGGAAATCAGACCAGAGCATATGGAATGTTTGCTTCCTAAGAGGTGACTTAAGGTGCTTCACCAAAGGCTTACCCCTGCTCTTTTGAACATAAATTTGCCTGCTGTAGAACTCTAAGCTACTGTTTGTTTCAGTGCATTAAATATTTTATTTCATTTTTAAAAGATGCCTTTGTTAGGAAGTTGTCTATAATAGTTATTCTTGATATTCTATAGATATGTTTTATATTCTGACTTTTTTCAAGATGTTTCATGTCATGAGTTTGAAGAGAATATGATTATACTTTGAGTGTAATGGGACATGGTGTTCTTGGAGCTTGTGGATCTAAGATTTGATATCCGTCAAAAATTTAGAAAATCCCTAGCCATTATTTCAATATTTCTTTGATTCTTTTCTTTCTTGTGTTCTGAAGGCCCAATTATGCATAGGTTAACTACTCTTGGAAAGGTTCCACAATTCTTAGATGTCCTGTTCTATTTTTGTCATTCTTCCCCTTAGCATGTCATTATTTCATTTGCAAAATGTCTATTAACATATCTTCAAGAACAATGACTCCTTGGATGTTTCCAGTCCACTGATGATCTCACTGAAGAAATTCTTCATTTCTGTGACATGCTCGTAACTTCTAGCACCCCTCTTGATTCTTTCTTAGTTTCCACATTACTGCTTATATTAACTGAGTGTTACTGTGTGTTGTCTACTTTGTGCATTAAATCCATTAAAAACAGAGTTACTGTAAATTCCTTATTTAGTAATTCAGTAATCTGTACCTCCCAGTAGTCTGTTTTGTCTTTTCAGAGTGTGAATTTGCTCATATTCTAGTATGCAACATAATTACTTGCTGTAATATGGTTATGATATTAAAAGTGATAAAAATTTGAACATTGGACCTTAATTAGAGGTTTTATATTAACCTTGCTAGAAGTTGGGCTATATTTAATGTTCACTATAGTTGTAGGTGTCCATTAAAATTGTGTGTGTGTGTGTATGTGTCTTCTTGTTTTGGGATTGCTTGACAGCTACTTCTATGGTTTAGTGTGGGTATCATGACTCTTTCAAGGATTATCCATTTTCATTATTCAAGTGACCTATTTCTATGGTAATAAGATGTGGTAAAGGGGTATCCTCCATAATATTACAATTAAATCTTATCTTCCATTAGCCTTTGTCTCTGTTTTGTGATTTTCCAATGTTTTTTGCTTCCCCTTTCTCTCCTTCCCACTTAGGTGAGATATGAAAGATAGAGGGGGTTGTAATGGGGTAAATATTCTATACCCTAGTAAAACTAGGCTCTACCTTAGTTTTTCTTTTCTTTAGAAATACCTTTATTATACAGATTAACCTCAGTTTTTTAAAATCCCTAAAGAGTCTTTCTAGGCTCTGCAGCCTCAGAATCCAGATGAATTCCTCAGATAAAACCTTAAAATCCTTAAAATTGTATCCTTCACAAGTATCTTCCCACTCTAGGCTTTTCACATTCAACCTCTAACAGCTCATCAAAACTACCATTTAACGGTTCACATCATCTTATGACTTTTGTGGCAGGTGCTGTGAGAAATCAGAGCTTGGCTGTGGCTCTCTGAATTCACCTCTTTAGCCAAATTTGGGGATGACAGTTTATTTTACAACTTTAGTTCTCTGATGGGTTCATGGAAAATAGTTGATTTTAATTTGTTCGTTTTTTTTTTTTTTTTCTCTTCTTGGAATGGTACCTTCCAAGCTTTATATGTTTTATAACTGAAATGAGATTTCCCTACTCAAAAATTATTAATTGATTCTTCTTAAATATTTGCCATTCAACTTTCAAATAAACTACATTTCTTAATGTTACCCAATTAGGAGTCATTAATGTGTACTAATAAAAACCTGTACTCTCTATTCTAATTTTAGACTTGAATCATGACTTTCTTTTTTATTTATTTTTTGACAGGAAGAGTTAGACAATGAGAGATAGAGAAACAGAGTTGGTTTGCCCCCAAAATGGCCACTACAGCAGGCACACTGCACTGATCCGAAGCCAGGAGCCAGGTGCTTCCCCCTGGTCTACCATGCGGGTGCAGGGCCCAACTACTTGGGCCATCCTCCACTGCCCTCCCGGGCCACAGCAGAGAGCTGGGCTGGAAGAGGAGCAACAGGAACAGAATCCAGCCCCCCTGACTGGGACTAGAACCCGGGGTGCTGGCGCCGCAGGTGGAGGATTAGCCAAGTGAGCCACAGCGCCGGCCTGAATCATGACTTTCAAAACTGCTAGATATCTAGCCTGAAGAAAGTGGCTTTATTTCTTTTCTTTTCTTTTTTTTTTTTTTAAATTTATTTATTTGAGGGGCTAAGTTACAGACACATGTACTGTAGAGAGAGAAGTCTTCATTCCTCTGGTTCACCCCCCAAATGGCTGCAATGGCCGGAGCTGTGCCGATCCAAAGCCAGGAGCCAGGTGCTTCCTCCTGGTCTCCCATGTGGGTACAGGGCCCAAGCACTTGGGCCATCCTCCACTGCACTCCCTGGCCATAGCAGAGAGCTGGCCTGGAAGAGGGGCAACCAGGACAGAATCCAGCGCCCCGACTGGGACTAGAACCTGGTGTGCCTGCGCCGCAAGGCGGAGGATTAGCATATTGAGCCGCGTTGCCGGCCCACATTGGCTCTTAAACCACATTCCAGGTACTTCCCCTAAGATTTTGTACTTGCTGTTTGCATCCCCTAAATTGCCTTTCATAATGATAACTGTACACATAGCTCTCATCACTTTCAAGTCATTTTAGTTTTTTTAAGTGTCATATTCTCCTTGAAGCCCAGCCACATTTCTTTACCTCTTTCTTGTCGGATTTCTTTTAACTACAAAGATTGCATTAAGGATATTTTGAATCTATATTAAAAAATGACTAGCAGTAGAAATGAAAAAAATTAGATATGGATGATCTGGATCTATAGAATCAAAAGTTTCTAGAGAAATCTTAAGATTTCTAAATTCTCAACAATATTTCTGCCTTTTATTTAAAAAAATCATTTAATGTCTTTGTAAATGCTTAATCAGTTATTTCAGAGACATAGGCAAGAGACCTACCCTTGGGACATGTCTTTTAAACATTGCTAATAAACGTGATCTTAAATCATAGACAATAGTTTGGGAATAATAGAATATTTGAGCCCTTAGATATATTTTCAAAATAATTCAGAATCTTCCACAAGTCAATCACAAAAAAAAAAAAAAAAAAAAAAAAAGTAAAGGGATCTCATACGTAGAAATCAAAGTATTTTGGACAAAGTATTTTAATTTCTTTGAAATAAGTTTTTCCAAAAATATGTTAATCTTTATTTCTAAATAGTTGAGACTTAAAGACTTGAGTCTAGTAACAGCTTGAAAAAGAAGAAATGTGCAAATGTTTGAGGAATTTGAGATTTTTGACACTTATTCATATGTATGATAGGATTTAAAAACAAAAAGAGGGATGGTGAGTTCCCAAGTGAAGGAGTCCATCCCTTCTGAAATACTTAGGAAACAAATTTGCCTGTTACAAGAAATTTTGATTCTTACCAAGAGAATGAAGTTTACTATAACAGTAACTAGGATTTTTACCATTTACACATAGCATCTATAATTCTTAGGATCAAGAAGCTGGACTAAGATTTTGAAAATATTTAATTATCTTTGAACCAAACAAACACAGAAAGCAAATTCACATCAAAGAGAGTTAGAAGACATCTACTCTGGTTCCCTGGGATATTTATAGTCACACTCATAATTGTTTTGTATCTATCACTACTGACTTTAGAAGGCACTTAATAAATGGTCTTGAGTAAGTAAGTAAGCAAGCAGTCCCTGACCAACTCTGAATAGAATAAGAGTTCTATTAAGTTAAGTACAGAAAAGAAAACACTTGTAACTGCTGCTGGCACAGTTGTCAGACACCCCCATCCATTAATTTTTCTACACTAAGTGATCATTAATAGAAATACTGAAATCTAATTTAATTATCCCTAAAATCATACAATTTTAGTTAAATAAATGTTTTTATTTAATTGGGTTAAAATTCATCAACATTTTTCAAGGCATAGATTTTTTTTATCATACTCCTCATTGGAATATGAGAGTATTTAAAATGTTGGTGAAAATGGAATTAAAAGACAAGTTTATTTTACTTTAAAGCTATTGATTTTTTATAGGAGGAGTCCAAAATGTTCATGGAAAATTGATATCATGAAAAAATATGCATGAATTTCAAATTTTCTGTACCAATGTGAATAAATATAAATTATATACTTCCATTTATCCATGAATTATTTGAAGAATCCTTTTACATTTAGTGATGGTTTATTATATATCACTAACTGATCACTACAATCAGGAGTGATGAACAAAATATTTGAAGCAAGATAAAATAGGACACATTCTCTTTATGTAACTGGTAATAATTGTGTGTGTGTGTGTGTGTGTGTGTGTGTGTGTGTGTGTATAAAGCACCGATGCCACCTCAACAGTCTTTGTAGCCTTAAGTCCTACTCTCAGGCCCAAATTGTTATTATTATTTTCTCAGAAGTGTCAACAACCTGTACTGCAGTCTAGCTTGTTGTACTTAAGCCTAAGCTCTAGTAAAATCGTTGAAGGAGCAGTTGTTTGGTATGAGCAATTCAGTTGCCCTGTCTCATGTCAATATGACTGGCTTTGGTATTCACCTGTCTCTGGCTCATGGCTCCAGCTTCCTGCTAATGCAGACCCTGGGTGGCAATGGTGATGGATCCCAGCCATCTGACTGTGAGACCTAAATTGCTTTCCTGCCTCTCAGTGTTGGTCCTGGCCCACCCACATCACTATCTGTTGCATCACTATCTGGGCAGTGAACAAGTGAGGGAACACTATCTCTCTGTCTCTGTCTCTCAAAGAAAGATATTTTTTAATTAATAAAAATTTTATGTAAAAATGGATTTAAAGGTTTATTAAAATATAAATTGATAGAGTTTTTTTTGCTCAAGGAAAAAATTAAATTTGCCCTAGGAGTACTATGACTAAAATACAAGGAAAAGGTTAAATACAGGGGCCAGTGCTGTGGCATAGTGGGTAAAGCCACTGCCTGCAGTGCCAGCATCCTATATGGAGCCGATTGGCATCCAGCTGCTCCACTTCTGATCCAGTTCTCAGCTGTGGCCTAGGAAAGCAGTAGAAGATGGCCCAAATACTTGAGCCCCTGTACCCATGTGGGTGACCCTGAGGAAGCTCCTGGCTCCTGGCTTTAGATTGGCCAAGTTCCGACTGTTGTGGCGATTTGGGGAGTGAACCAGGGAATGGAAGACCTCTCTCTCTCTCTCTCTTTTCCTCTGATTCTCTGTAACTCTGCCTTTCAAATAAATAAATAAATAAATAAATATAACAAAAAAAACCCACAAAAGTTAAATACATCAAATTTTAATTATATTGTATATTCATATGAAATTCCACTGGATTGTCAATAGTCAAAAAAATGTTTACATATTTTATTTTTTAATGCTGAGGAAACTCTAATGTGATAGTCTTATAGCAAGTATTTCCTGTGCTCTTTTCACATATTCTCCATCCAATTTAGCACATTTTACTTTAAATATTTTGGGGAAAAAAAGGTTTCTCTCTCTCTCTCTCTCTCTCTCTCTATATATATATATATATATATATATATAAACCAAAAGCAAAGAAAACATTGCAACACTCATTCTAATCATATTACTATTCCTGTAGTGTAACAATAGAAAGCTAGAAAATAAAATTGCAGGACACAAGACTCAGGTGTCAACTTGTCACCATGTTACATTTAAAGTAGTTATTAAACTCATTATGCTATCAACGTGTGAAGTTTGGATGCACCAAATATAGCAACCCGGTTTAATTGCTTGCCATTTTATTTTGATTGAAAGAAAGAAAAAGGGGGAGAAAAGAGTTCATGAAACTGCCTGTTTCAAAAACAGTCAGAAGGGCTTTCTATCAAAATGCAGTAAAAAATGTTTCCCAATATAAGTAGTGGCTGAATGAAGATTTTTTGTTGAACTTAGATTTATATTTTCTTCAAATCAGGGGGACTGGCACTTGTCTAATTTTAGCTTAGAATAAGCTCGACAAATCTATAAAAAGTGCAAGAAGGCCAACTTGGCAGTGTGTAATATTTTTGTTCTTTGAAAGTAAATGGAAAATGTCCCAAGAAGTCCTTTTAGTAATCTTTTAAATCATGAAATGATGAGTAGGCTTGTCATTGTGGAGTATAACTTGTGATGTTTAAAATTAAGTTTCCAATATAATAATGTAACCTGGAAAGACACTTGTTAAAGTACTCTAGGTATTCTTTCTTTGTGCAAAATCAATTTTATTATTTAGTAAGAAAGAATAAGAGGTATGATTGAATTTAATATGATTTATAATGTAGGTAAGAATTTAAGATTATTATTGATGTTGAAGCATTTATTATGTTGTTTTTTAAAAAATGTGTTTATGTTCTTAAAATACATTTCCTTTAAATGATGAAAAAGATAATATTTCTTAAGGGAAGAATCTAATTCAAAGTTAATGCTTAATGATAATGAAAAAAATAGATAATCCAATATAGACTTTATTCATTTATTTAAATATATAGAATGATTAATAATATGAATGAATGCATATGATAATCATCTTCAAAATGTTCTCAGAAAACATGTATAATGAAAAAGTATGTATTTTTAAAAATTTACATCATTTTTTCATATTTAACTCCAGCTTTTAATTCTGTCTTCCCATATACTTTTTAGAGTACTTTTGAAAAATCTTATAATTAATTTAATATAATGTCTACCATATTTCATCTTACATATAGATTTATTTTCCTTTTATAGTGTATTTTGAATATTATAGACTAAAGGGATATCCAATAATCAAAATTTCAAGGGCAGTTATTCTCAGAAATGTGAGTCCTATATTTTTGTAGAAAAAATAGACTTGAAACTAACAATTTAAAATAATAATGTATGAAATCATAGATCATATCTTGGTTCTGAAACATATTTTTGCTTCCCAAAATATTTAAGTAGATCATGTTTTAAAATATTGCTAATAGTGGATTAATAATTATTAGTGTGTTAATTAATATATTCTTAGTGACTTAGGAGCTACTAAGTTCTGACATTTGAAGAGCTAGATATAAGTTACAGAGAAATGTGAAGCCTAGAAATTTACTATAGACAGGTTTGCCAATCCAGAAATAAGCATTAATATGTACTAAAATGGTGACTTTTAAGTTTTAACATATATTTGGGAACAGATATTTGGCCTAGTAGTTAAGACACTGGTTAAGATGCTTTCATTCCATATTAGAGTGCCTATATTTGACACCCAGCTGTGCTTCTGACTCCAGCTTCCTGTTAATGCACACCCTCAGAGGCCACAGTGATTTCTCAAGTATTGGGTTCCTACTGCTCATATGGGAGATCCAGATTGAGTTCCTTGCTCTGGACTTCAGCCCCAGGTGGGGGCTATTTTGGACACCCGGGAAGTGAACCAGGGATGAGAGAACTCTCTCACTCTCTCAAATAAATTTTTTAAAATTTTTTAAATTTTAAAAATGCGTGACATTTAACTTAAATTATTTACTTTTTAATGTATTTGAAAGTCAGAGTTACAGAGAGGGAGAGAGACATGGGGCAAGAGAACTTTCCATCTGCTGGTCCAGTCCCCCAGTTTCAGAGAGCTGAGCCAGGGCAAATCCAGGAGCCAGAAGATTGATCCAGGTTTCCCATGTGGGTGCAGGAACCAAAGGACTTGGGTCATCATTCACTTCAGGTAGAGTTATAGACAGTGAGAGATAGAGAGAAAGGTCTTCCTTCCATTGGTTCACTCCCCTAATGGCCGCTATAGCCGGCGCCGCGCTGATCCAAACCCAGGAGCCAGGTATTTTCCTCCTGGTCTCCCATGTGAGTGCAGGGACCCAAGCACTTGGGCCATCCTCCGCTGCCTTCCCGTGCCACAGCAGAGAGCTGGACTGGAAGAGGAGCAACCGGGACTAGAACGCTGGGTGCTGGCATGGCAGGCAGAGGATTAGCCAAGTGAGTCACGGCGCCAGCCCATCATTCACTTCTTTCCCAGGCACACTAGCAGGGAGCTGGATCAGAAGTGAAATAAGTGCTTGAATTAGCAGTCTTGTATGGGATGCTGGTGTTGCAAGCAGCACTTTAACCTGCTGTGCCACAGTGGTTCCCCTTTAATATTTAACTTTTATTTTCAACCTTTAGACATAGGTGTCCATAAGTATATTCCTTAAAATATTCTAGTATAGGAATGTCATTTTCTGATAAAAGAAACAAAAAAAAAAAGATTACTATTCCTAAATTTTGACCTTTTAGCTTTTTTATGCACTTAATTCTGAGAGTGACTTTAAAATGTTTTGAATGCCTCTGTCAAAGATTGAGGTAGTTCATTATTGACGGTACTTCTGTTAGATGATGATTTTGGGGCAAACTTGTTTGGAGAAGGTACAAGCCATACTGTTTATGGTATCAAGGGTATTATTTGGATTACGAAATATTTTAAAAATTTATTTGTTTTCATTTTATTTGAAAGAGAGGAAGCTTGACAGGAATTTTACATATCCTGGTTCTCGCCCCAAATGCTCACGACAGTCAGGGCAGGTGCAGGCTGAATTACAGAAGCCTGGAATTTGGTCCAGGTCTCTTAGGTGTATGGCAGGGACCTGAGTACCTGAGCCATCATCTACTCCCTCACAGAGGCACGTGAGCAAAAAACTGGATTAGGAACAGAAGATCCAGGAATCAAACCAGGCACTCCGATATGTTTTTTTTTTTAAATTTATTTGCATGCATTTCATAAATGCAACTTAGGACCATAGTAATTCTACCCGACCCACCTGCCCTCCTACCCACTCTGCCACCCATATTCCTCTTCCTTTTCCTGTTCCAAATCTTGTTTTTTTTTTTTTTTAACTAAGATCTATTTTCATTTAACTTTATATACAGAAGATTAACTCTATTCTGGGTAAAGAATTCAACACCTGTAGAAGTGAAATTGACACTTTCATACCAATATGTTTTCACACAACTTAAAGCAACCTAACCTCTGCTCCAAACTCTTGCCACTGATTGTAGTTTAACAGTTTTGTCTCCCACATGGTGAAAGGAATACTGTTGTTTTTTCTCTTATCATCTATTAATAATATTTTATGTCTTTGAACTTAAGTCTTTATAAAATTTACATGGAGGTTAAAGGGAAGCTACAAAAGGAGTATAAGTTAAAGAGTGTAGGAAAGAAGACATGTGCTTCAATATGTATTGATATGAGTCAGAAATACTATTGACTAAATTATATTCTGAACTACTTACTAACTATAAAGATTAAAAGTGTGGAAAAATATGATTGGTGAATATATTTAGAAGATTCACTTACTCTGGTTACCTTCATTTAGTTAACTTAGAAGAGGCTGTTGAAGTATTTTATGACTACTCCAAAGGCAGCATTTAGTGTTTGTTTTTTTCTGACATGGCAGTATTTCATTTATACATTTTATACCAGGACCCTTATAAAATCTATACGTGTTAAACATATGATCTATATATTTCATAATACAGGTAATGTGAATGTCTACTTTTAAATTTTAATTAATTTATTTGGAGGAAAACTGAGTAAGAGAGAAAGGGAAAGAGAGAAAAATTTTTTTAAAGATTTATTTATTTATTTGAAAGGCAGAGTTATAGAGAGGCAGAGGCAGGGTGGGTGGGGGTCTTCCATCTGCTAGTTCATTCCCCAGATGGCTGCAACAGCTACAGCTGTGCCAATCTGAAGCCTGGAGCTCCCTTGGGGTCTCCCACATGGGTGCAGGGCCCAAGGACTAGAGCCATCTTCTACTGCTTTCCCAAGCCATATCAGATAGCTGGATTGGAAGTGGAGCAGCCTGGAATCGAAGCGGCGACTATATGGGATGTGGGCACTCCAGGCAGTAGCTTTACCCACAATGCCACAGCACCAGTCCCTTGAGAGAGAAAACTTCTAACCACTGGTTCTCTCCCCAAATGCCTGCAACAGGCAGGAACTAACAACTTACTCCAGATGCCCCACGTGGGAGACAGGAAATCAATCATTTGAGCTATTGCTATCAGAGTTGCATTAGAAGAAAACAAGAATCATGACCAGAACTGGCCGTTGAACCCAGGCAATCAAATATGAGAAGCATGTGTCTTAAACACTAAGTCAAATGCCATCTCAGTGTTCATTTTTTTAAGGATTGATTTATTTAGTTTGAAAGTAGTAGTTGCAGAGAGAGAGACATATAGGTCTTTCATTAGCTGGTTCTTTCCCCAGGTGGCCACAAAGGCCAGCACTGTTTCAAGTGGAAGCCAGGATCCAGGAGCTTTATCTGAGACCCCCAAGTGGGTAGCAGGGTCCCAGACACCTTAGCCACCTTCAACTGCTTTTCCCAGGCCATTAGTAGGGAGCTGGAACAGAAGTGGAACAGCCTGGGGGCTGGTGCTGTGGTGCAGCGGGTTAACACCCTGGCCAAAAGCGCTGGCATCCCATATGGGCGCCGGTTCTAGTCCTGGCTGCTCCATTTCCGATCCAGCTCTCTGCTATGGCCTGGGAAGGCAGTGGAGGATGGCCCAAGTCCTTGGTCCCCTGCACCCACATGGGAGACCCGGAGGAATCTCCTGGCTCCTGGCTTTGGATCAGCACAGCTCCGGCCATTGCGGCTGATTGGGGAGTGAACCAGCAGATGGAAGACCTCTCTCTCAACTCTCTCTCTCTCTCTCTCTCTCTCTCTCTCTCTCTCTCTCTGCCTTGCCTCTCTCTGTGTAACTCTGACTTTCAAATAAATAAATAAATCCTTAAAAAAAAAAAAAAAAGTGGAACGGCCTGGACATGAACCCATGCCATACAGAATGCTGATGGTGCAGGCAGCAGCTCTGCCTGCTACATCACAACACAGGCCCCTCAATGTTTAATTTTTAAGGTGAGGATTATAAATGTCACAATAGGGGCAGGCATTGTGGCACAGTATGTTCAGCAGCTGCTTGGTATCCCTACATCCCATGCAATAGTGACAGGAGACCTCTGATACATCTGGGAAGGTAGCAGAAGATACCCTAAGTACTTGGGACCATGCCACTTACATGGGAGACCCAGATGGAGTTTGCCTGGCCCACTTATAGCTGTTGCAGGCATTGGAGAAGTAAATCAGTGGATGGATGATCTCTCTCACTTTCCTTTTTGTCCCTCACACCCCCTCTCCAGCTCCTGTCATTCTGCTTTTTCAAATAAATAAATAAATCTTAAATATTTTAAGTGGCATAATAAAATTATGCTTGTATACATATATAAGCATGTAAGAATATGAATGTATACCTATGTATACCAACAGTATACCTATTTATACCAACAGTATATAAACGCTAAAAGTAACATATGTTCTTTCATATGTTTTGTTTTATAAAAGGTACAAGTACAATATAAACTCTTAGTTTTCCAAATACCATGGAAAGGCATACATATAAATATTTTGACTTATATTAACTCTTCAATTAAGTGCTCCAATGAATTAAAATAGAAAAATGGTTTAAGGCAAACAAGTTTTTGACTATAGGTGAAGAATGCTGACTAATTTGGTAAAGTTTTAACAAAACACAGCATGCACATTTGTCAGTGTGCTGCAAAAAACTGCTTTTCTCCAACCATGGCAGGGTTGGGCTGCAACAAGTAGCACATGGTCAGAAAAACTTAACTATTTACTAACAATGTAGATTTTTTACATTCCTGCTAAATCCTTGGATTGTCATAACCAGTTGTAAAAATTCATTTGCATCTTGGACTATTAACAGATCATGATATGTAGCCACAGATGTTTCATCCATAATGCACACATTCATATACATACTGATTTCTATATAAATAAGCACATACTCCATGTTTTTAGATTTCATACTCATAGTGGGTCTTGATTGATTCATATTGGTTACCATTATTTCTCTCAAGCTTTAAAAAATATTCTTATTACCATAAAATCGGTCAAATATACTGAAAAATTTCACTATGTGAATTTTCACCAGAATAAGAAATACAGAAATAGTGCTTAAAAGAAAAAATCTCTGAAAATGTGTCTTTTATATCAAGGAAATTTGTTTGACTATTAAATATTACCAGTACTTCCTTTATGATATTATTCTTCCCCCACTGAATGTTATTTTTATAGATTTTTTCAAAAAGTATAATAATAAGATATTAAATCTGCAGATGAATATCTTCATAACAAGCACTGAGGTGTTACAAATTTGCAGTAAAAAATCTGCTTGCACATTTGTCAGATGTTCTACTTTAGGGATGGCATATTATACAAGTGGCAAATTATGTTTACAGTTAAATGCCAGGATTCATCCAAGCCCATCAAGTATATAACATCAAGTTCATTGACAATTAAATGACACATAAACACCAGCATACTGCATACCAATGACATCCTGCCCATTACTTTATAGTGTCATTAGGCTCACATGCTAATTTAGTTTCTAAGTTGTTGACAGATAAAATCAACTGATTAATTCAGTTAGTCAATTGAATAAAGAACAAGTGATAATCATGTTTTTTTTCTAAACTGATCAAATCTATGTAACTAGATATATTAATAATATGGTATTTTAGATTCATAATTGTACAACCAATTTCATTACTTTTCATTTTCCTTATTACTTTATATAGAGCATAATAAATGAATTATATTAGCAGTCATGTGTTAGAAATTAAACATTTAAACAATATAAAATGAATGTACATAGAAATGCAGGTTCTACCTTAATTAATATTTCAAAATTTGAAAAATTTTAGGCATTTGCTTCCTAGCCTTGCAAATTAATTTAACAATGATTTAGACTGGCATAAACGGTTGTTCTTCTTTTAGAAGAAAGAAAACACTATCACCTGTCACTCAATATTGGACAAGGTTTTCTTTTTTTTTCTTTTTTTTTTAACTTTTATTTAATGAATATAAATTTCCAAAGTACAGAATATTGATTACAATGACTTCCCCCCCATAACGTCCCTCCAACCCGCAACCCTCCCCTTTCCCACTCCCTCTCCCCTTCCATTCATGTCAAGATTCATTTTTGATTCTCTTTATATACAGAAGATCAGTTTAGCATACATGAAGTAAAGATTTCAACAGTTTGCTCCCACACAGAAACATAAAGAGAAAAATACTGTTTGAGTACTAGTTATAGCATTAAATCTCAATGTACAGCACAATAAGGACAGAGATCCTACATGAGGAGTAAGGGCACAGTGACTCCTGTTGTTGACTTA
Organism: Oryctolagus cuniculus; assembly: GCF_051225735.1. Classification (NCBI taxonomy): domain Eukaryota; kingdom Metazoa; phylum Chordata; class Mammalia; order Lagomorpha; family Leporidae; genus Oryctolagus; species Oryctolagus cuniculus. The sequence goes on along the minus strand of NC_142869.1, from coordinate 55,601,161 downwards.
ACAAATTGACACTCTTGTTTATGGTATCAGTAATCACCCGAGGCTCTTGTCATGAGCTACCAAGGCTATGGAAGCCCCCTGGGTTCACTGACTCTGATCATTTTTAGACAAGGCCATGGTCAAAGTGGAAGTTCTCTCCTCCCTTCAGAGAAAGGCACCTCCTTCTTTGATGACCCATTCTTTCCACTGGGATCTCACTCGTGGAGATCTTTCATTTAGGTTTTGTTTTTTTTTTCCCCCAGAGTGTCTTGGCTTTCCATGCCTGAAATACTCTCATGGGCATTTCAGCCAGATCCGCAAGCCTTAAGGGCTGATTCTGAGGCCAGAGTGCTGTTTAGGACATCTGCCATTCTATGGGTCTGCTGTGTATCTCACTTCCCATGTTGGACCATTCTCTCCCTTTTTGATTCTATCAGCTAGTATTTGCAGACACTATTCTTGTTTCTGTGATCCCTTTGGTTCTTAGTCCTATCATTATGATCAATTGTGAACAGAAATTGATCACTGGGACTAGTGAGATGGCATTGGTACATGCCACCTTGATGGGATTGAATTGGAATCCCCTGGTATGTTTCTAACTCTACTGTTTGAGGTAAGTCAGCTTGAGCATGTCCCGAATTGCACATCTCTTCCCTCTCTTATTCCCACTCTTATATTTAACAGCATTCACTTTTCAGTTAAGTTTCAGCACTTAAGAAGAATTGTGTATTGATTACAGTATTCAACCAAAAGTATTAAGTAGAACAAACAAAAAAATACTAAGAGGGATAACATATTAAGCTGCTCATCAACAGTCAGGGTGAGGGCTGATCAAGTCACCGTTTCTCATAGTGTTCATTTCACTTTAGCAGGTTTCCTTTTTGGTGCTCAGTTAGTTGGACAAGGTTTTCAATCACTTTATGTAGTTTTTTTTTTTTTTTTTTTTTTTTTCAGGCAGAGTGGACAGTGAGAGAGAGAGAGACAAAGGTCTTCCTTTGCCATTGGTTCACCCTCCAATGGCTGCCGCTGCGGCCGGTGCACCACGCTGATCTGATGGCAGGAGCCAGGTGCTTATCCTGGTCTCCCATGGGGTGCAGGGCCCAAGCACTTGGGCCATCCTCCACTGCACTCCCTCGCCACAGCAGAGAGCTGGCCTGGAAGAGGGACAGAATCCGGCGCCCCGACCGGGACTAGAACCTGGTATGCCTATGCCGGCGCCGCAAGGCAGAGGATTAGCCTAGTGAGCCACGGCACTGGCACTTTATGTAGTTTTATTCATTCAGGACTTATGCGAATATTTAAGTGAAATGTAAATAGAGACTCCTAAATTCTAACAGTCTTAGTCGAAAGCTACACAGATAATCAGTCTTTTTAAGCCTATATTTAGAAAGCTTGTTCTATATTCACTTTCAAGAGATTCAAATATCAGTTACCCTAGCCTAACGCATTTCATTCTGAGAACAGCTAATGTACAGCTAGAATGGAATATGGTAGTGTATGTGAACCATAATTATATTCTCATCTTGTTGACTCTCATTCCCCAGTTTCACACTGTCACAGCTGAGATAGTCTGCAAAATCTGGTCAGAATCTCATAGGGAATAAAGTAGAGAGGAACTTCTGGATCATGAGGGAAAAATCAGGAAGAACCGAAAATATTGTATATTTTCTTTCCCTCCCCTCTTAATAGTTCCAGTTAAGATAAAGATTTTTTATAATATGAAGTAAAAAATCTTAGTATTTTCATCCTCTTTTCCGACAGCTCTCTGTTCTCAGTTTTGATCTTGGAAGATCATAGCGAAAAAGTGATAAGGAGGCAGGATGCTGTTTAGGAGAGAATATAGGGAGTGGTCCATAACGTCTTTTGATATAAGAACAATGGGGTAGAATTCCTAACTCTAATATCTGAAATAGAGAGCAGCCCCTAGCCTAACCTGCCAGGAGAGGAATGGTCTTTAGTGTTCTAGGGAATGTTTCTGTCTATGAAAAAGATCTAAAATATTTAAAAAAAAATAGGGAGACTATTTTTTATTATAATGGTGGTGCACTGATTATATTTCACCATACAATAGTAGCAAATACAATTATTCAGAGATAACATATTCTTTAAAATAAATACTATAACTTGAAACTTATATGAAATGAGGTACTAGTTTTAAGTCATGTAATTCAATCTTAACAAGTTATAACACAAAACACCCAAATAAATGTTTGCATAATTATATAAACTGCATGGTTGGATTATTGAGATGTCAATTATATCAGTGGAATTGGATGGAATGTTCAAATGTCTGAGAGTCAACCTTGAGTGAAATAATGTCAGAAGCCACATTAGTGAATTTTACTAAATTGTTCATTTCAATCAACAAACTATTTATTTAAACAGAAGAGTAAAAAAAAAATTATAGACTGTAGGATTACTCTGGTAGGTGTGATAAAAATCAAAGTATGTATTGCATTGATCTCTGGCCTTGAGCTATTTCTAATTTATTTGGGAAAATAATATCTATTTTTCATGTGAAGATAACTAATTTGAGAAAACCTGTCAAATGCTCTTTTCTAAATGGTAAGATCAGAAACTTTGGGGAGAATTAGAATTTGAGGGGAGTGTTGAAAATTTGCATGTTTAAATTAATAGAAAATAGGATATTTCTACAAAGAAAAACTTAACATATTTTTCTCTTGAGACAATAGAATCTGGCCACCTTTAGAAGAATGATAAAATGTACCAGGGGAATGAAATACTTTTCTAATTGACGCAGAATTTTAATAATATAAAAAGATGTCATTTTACTTTGCCACTTATTCACTATTTTTCTTACCCTTTAGAGATTTTTTTTTACAACACAATTTAATATTATTTAACACCTGCCTGGCTCTACACTAAGTTTATCACTCAGAATCCTATACCCATCCTTACGATAACCACACAAAATATATTATGACTCCTCCAATACATTTTACTCTTTCTCCTTGGTACACCATTCTTGAGGTGATTTTCTTTTTATTAGGCTCTTCTCTTGGCTTCATCGTGATGATGCTTGTCTTTGACCCTCCCCTTCCCGTATACCTTCAGTATATGCATTAGGTTCTTTACCTCAAGGTGCTTGAAACTCAGCATGTACTTTAAATACAACATGTTTTTGCAATCCTGAAATTACTGGTTAAGCTCAACTTGAAGGATAAATTATTTTGTCTTGCCAGTGGCTCTATCTCCAGCACTAAAGTGCTAGATACATAGAATTTCTCAAAAATATATTTATTGACTGAAGATGGACTTGATGATAGAGATTGTTTTACTTTCCTGCATACAAGGAACTGCTGTGCAGTTCTTCAGATTTCCTTCTTTGAGATAATCTGACATACATCAGTAAATTGCTGTTGAGTGAATTGTGGATCGGAAAGTCAAATGGCTAACTTTAATCATTTAAAATTCCAAAAACTAAGAAGGTGGTAGGTTACTAACTTTGTAATTCAGTGATGAGTTCCATTGCTTTTCAAAATTTTTGTGTTAAACTCACCAAGTTAATGAAGTTACTTAGACATCCCTTTTCTCATTTGTTAAATTAGGGAGCTGGACATTAGACAACTATTTTTCTTGTTAGGAGCTATTTTTATACATTCAACAGTGCGTTCCTCAGGAAAACCCTTTGCTTCAGAGGTCGCTGCTTTGCTCCACAAACACATAATTTAACACCTAATTGTCTTCACATTACAGGAAATGAGAAAGTTGTCATGGAAAGGTCATGGAGGAGAATTTATTCAGCACAGCATAGCAGTTTCCAGCTTTCAAGTGCTGCCTGGGATATGATCACTTGTCTGGTAGCTAAGAGGCCTTTCTCAACTTTAGTACATTTGCCTAACCTGTTTAAAATCCACTTAAATTTCTGGCATCATTTTGAAACATGGGGACTTAATTTGACATATGCAGATGAGAGCCTTGTCACCTGAGTAGTGCTCTGGGTAGTTCTCTGGCATATCCTTTGGGTTAGTTGATATGGTATTGAACATTTCCTTTATTTAGGTAGAATTTTAAATGTAGGGGAAATGCTAGGCTATGAAGGCACTGACATTTCTGAGGTCCTGTAGCCCCTGTCTACAAAACACTGTTTAACATCCCAGACAGACATCATTATTACCCATCACATACTACCTTGAAGTTTATAGGAATATCTTCTTTTTGGAAAATTAAACTAATGCTTGAGAAATAAATTACCCAAGCTAAGCAATGTAAAATGTGTATGTGTGAATATCAGTGCTGTGGTAAAAGATTACAAAGGCCTAGAATTCGAAAATCTGTAAACGTCTCAAAGCAATTACTGTCTGAATTCAGAAATTTACATTATTCACAGATTAAATAATTCACTGAGTGGTCTATTTTCATATGTACATGGATGCTGTTGAAAAACAATTATTCAATCCATGAAAGATTTGGCATCTCCTATTTTCCAATTAATCCCCACTAAAAATAAGACCCTTCTGCAGAATCTATTATTATTTTTAAGGATTTATTTGTATTCATTTTATGTGAAAGACAAAGAGAGACAAAGAAATGGAGATAGAAACAAAGAGGCAGGAAGAAGTGTTCCATCTGCTGATTGACTCCCCAAACACTGGCAATGCTGGGGCTGAAATAAGTTGGGTTAGGAGTCTGAAATTCAATCTAGGACTTGAACCATTACCTGCTACCTCTCAAGGTGTGCATTAACAGGAAGTTAGAATCAGGAGCAGAACAGACTTCAACTCAGGCACCTTAATTTATGATGTGGGCATCACAAATAATGTCTTAACTAGTGTGATAATTGCCTGCCCGTGATATTCATAAGTAGTCTTTACTTATAAAATGTTGTAGTTTATGGGGAATTAAAGTATGAGAGTAGAGTGTTCAGCTCATAATAGGACATGTTTCTGTAAAAGTTGAACAAGAGATGGGCATTTACCTCAGTGGTCAAGAAAGCAGTTGGGATGCCTGTATTCCATATTGTGGTGAATGGGTTTAAGTCTCTTCTACACTTTGGACTCCAGTTTACTACTAATGTGTGCTGTTGGGAGGCTACAGATGATGGCTCAGGTACTTTGATTCCTGCTACCTATAAGGGAGATCTAGTGAGTTCTGAACTCCTGGCTGCAGTTTGGCACAGCCTCTGCTATTATAGACATTTGAGTAGTGAAAGATCTTTGTTTACTGGAAGATCTTTGTTTCTATCTCTTGGCCTTAGAAATAAAATGGAAATTAATAAATTAAAAAACTTTAGAAATACATATTATGACATATTTTTGACATCATCATAGTTAAGAATGATATATTGATACTTAAATTTATCTTTAGATTTATATTTTTAAAAGTGTTTCTAAATCAGAGATAAGTTGTAAGATTGGCATATGTAGTGGTTTTATTATTTAATAACTATTAATTAGTTATTAGTTTAATCATATAATTTAAATTTGCTAGTGTAGACTGTTGAGGCATAATAATTATTTTCATGAATAAGATCCATAAGGGATTAATGGGCTCATCTTTAAAATATTCATAGCATATAATACACATAAAAGGTATCTTAGAGTGAATGAAATGCTATCGCATAGACTTTACTACATAAAGGGAAAATGATCTGAATGTATGAAGAGAGGGCCACAAACTTTTATTTTTATGTTTTCATGTCACCTGTACATGTTAGTGTGTGAGCTCTTGTCATTTTTTCTCAATATACATTAATACTAAAGGCTTAAATCTCTGGAAGTTCACTTTAAATATCCAAGCATAGTACATAGCTGGCATTTTACAAAAGCATTGTGAATACAGAGAGCCAGGAACACAATATCTCAATTGTTTCCTTTGCTGTGCAGGAGCTTCTTAGCTTTATATAACCCCATTTGTCTATTATTGTAATTATTTCCTATGTTTTTGAGTTTTTATATAAAAATTACTTATAACAATGTCTTGAGTTTCCTATAGTTTTCTCTAGTTATTAGTTTCAGAACTTAGATTTAGATCTTTGATCCATTTTAAATTGATGTTTATATAGTATAAGAGAGATGGGGGACAAATTTCATTCTTCTGCACAATCATATCTAGTTTTTCCAACACAATTTACTGAAAAAGCTGTCTTTTCTCCAATGTGTGTTTTGACACCTTTGTTGAAGATCAATTAGTTTTAGATATGTGCATGTATTTTTGTATTATTTAGTCTATTCCATTGTTCTATATGTCAGTTTTAATGCCATACCATGCTATTTGGTCACAATAACTGTAATATGTGCTAACATTAGGTTTCATGCTACCACCTGCCTTGCTCTTTTTTGCCAAGTATTTCTTGACTATTTGTGTTCTTTTGCAGTTCCATATGAATTTTAACATTCCTTTTTATTTTAGTGAAGAATGCCATTGATATCCTAATGGCATTTGCATTGAAGCTGTACATGATTTGAGTAGTATGGACATTTTAACATAAACATTCTTCCCACCCATGAACATGGGATAGATAGCTATTCATCTGTGTCTTTCAGTGTTGCTTATAGGAAGGTCACTCTGTGATGAAAAAGGAACCAATTTAACAACAGCAAAAGATGATTATAAATATATATGAACTTAGTGCCAGAATGCCCAGTTGTATGAAGCAAGAATTATTAAATAATAAAATAAGAGTTGGGAACTTCAACACCCCATCCTCTTTAATGAACAGATCATATAGACAAAATTTCAACATGGGAACACTGGGATTAAACTGTAGCATTGATGGATGAAACAGGCATTCATTCACAAATCACCTCATGCAACGTTGCAGAATATACTTTCTCTTCAAGTAGCACATGAAGCATTCTCTAGGTTTGACTATATTTTAGGCCAGAATACAAGTCTTAATAAATTCAGTAAAATTCCTGACTAAAGTAAAGCTAGATGCCAACCAGTAAATTAAATAATATATATTATATAAGTATACAATATATAACTATACAGCAATTATTGTACTAAGATCAGGTTTACGGAAATAAGTGCTTATACCAAAAATACCAAGATTGCAAATAAACAATCTAATACTGCAACTGAAGTAACTAAGAAGCAAGAACAAGCACAACTCAAAATTTGTACAACCTATATTTGATAATCCTGTGGAATACAGATCTAAATATTTAGAGAGCAACTAGATATACTAGTATATTTAATAATAGTCATTATTATTCTAGTGAAATATCTTATGTCTACTATCTAAAGCTGCAATATTAATAATGTTTGTTTGAGATAATTCAAATTGGTTCAAATAAGTGTGATGTTTTCTCTAAGTATATGAATATTTCAGAGGAGAAAAACAATAGGAATAGTCATTGTCATAGTTCCTTTGTATTGCTATAACAAAGTGTCCACAAACTGGGTAATTTGTTTTTCAGAGTACCAAGGGCTGGAAAATCCTGGTAAAGGTTTAGATTCTGCTGGCAAGATGGCACTTTAAGTAGTGTGTAATCTATAATGGATGACACTTTTTCAGATGGAGAAAGGGACGGAAAGGCAAGAACCCTTGAGTTACATCCTTCCAGCCCTTTTATAATATTGCTAATCCTATTAATAAGAGCTCCACTCTCCTGACCCAATCTCCTCAAAAACTTCCTGTCTCCTTCCTACTAACGGCATCATTCGAGATTGAATTTCAACATGAATTTTGTAGGAGACCCAAACACTGAAACCTAAGTAGTCATAGAAGTTCTCTGATTAGAGAGTAGTGATCCTTAAAGCTCAGGAGATTTGATCATGTGTAGCTGATGATAGAAATCCAAAGACCTTCCTAGAGCCACTAGTAAACAGCATTAAACCAAAGAGATAACACTGATCTGTAGTGATCTTATTAAATCCTTTTTCCCCAAAATATAGCACATAAATGGTATATTTGTTATAAATTATATATAAATATATAGGTATATATATATATTTAGTATTGGATAAACAACTTCAGACTGAGAGAGAGGAAACATGCTGTGTTTTCCTTCTGGTGCATGAATTTTCTGGATCTTCTGCATAAATCTATTTCTGAATTCACCATTGGAGGCAGACTTGAAAGGAAATGGTCCCTCTATAAGCATTCCTCTTATAACATAAAACTTTTTGATGTATACTTAGAAGTATTTCTTATGTCTTTTTATATTTATTTCTAATATTTAGAACTATAAAGTTATGCAGACCTTTTAAATATTAGGTTAATATGTATATAACTTGAAATATGTAATAAATAACTAAAATTGTTATTAAAGTTGTGCTAAAATATAACATTGACAATCATTTGTTTTCCCATCAAGTAACTATCCTTAATATAATACTTAGAAAAAAAGTAATTTAGATGTCTTTCTTTTAACACAGCTTTCATTATTTTATCAAATCCTATAAATTAAGCTTAAATCACTGGGGAAATTATAGCATAAATCTACTTATTATATAACTACTTTTTCCTAAAAGAAATTTAAATGTCTCATAAATGGATGGACATATTAATTATGACATAATGATCAGGATATTTAAAGATCAATAAGTTTTTATTATATCATCATGATTAATACTTTGATAATAATTGACTTTGATTCTAATAATTTTATTATGCATTTATAATTTATAATGCATTTTTAAATTTATAATTTATAATGCATTTTAAAAGTATTCATCTTAATAAAAATAATTTAAAGTTCACACTGAAGATTACATTTTTGAAATATGCAGTTTTTAACCTTCCTACTAGTGAGAAAAATTCTCATAAATTGCCATATGTAAGGGCTGGTGTTGTAGCATAGCAGGTTAAGCCACCTCCTACAATGCTAGCATGCTAAATGACTGCTGGTTCAAGGCCCAGCTACTCCATTTCTGATTCAGTTCCCTGCTAATGTTCCTGGAAGTATCAGAAAAGATGCTCCAAGTTGGGACCCATGTACCCACAAGAAAGACCCAGATGCTTCCTGGCTGTTGGCTTCAACTTGGCCCAGCCCAGTGTGTGGCAGCCATTTTTGTGAGTGAATCAGTGGACACATAACCTTTTTCTCTCTGTCTCAGTGTAACTACTTTACAAGCAAACAAATAAACCTTTTAAAAAATAGTTTACTCATTAACCAATGTAACAAAGTATATCCCTTTCCAGATAAGTTTTACATTTAAAATATAATAGCTTTACTTTTAATGTGAAAGACTTGTTTTTCCCCTCCATTTCAAGATTTACTGATTTAAAATGTTTTCTGATTCATGTTTCTTATGATTTTCTTAATTTATTTAAATATTTATTTACTTATTTGGAAGAGAGACAGGGAGAGAAATCTTACATTTACCAGGTCATCCAACAAATAGCCACAACAGCCAGGTGTGGGCCAGATTAAAGCCAGGAGCCTTGAGCTTCATCTGGTCTCCCACTTGGCTGACAAGCACCCAAGCACTTGGTATGTCTTTTGGTACTTTCCCCGGCATATCAGCAGGAAGCTGAATTGGAAACGAGGCAGCTTGAACTGGAACCTGTGCCCATTTGGGATGCCAGCATTGAAGGCAGCAGCTTAACCCACTGCATCACAACACCTCCACCTTCATTTTGCTTTTAATTCTTGACAAAGATTTAGATGCACGCCTGGAATGTTTTCTCAATGTGAAAACAGAATTTCTCCAAACTGTGGCTGTCCTTTTTTAAATAACCTATAACTCAAAAAACCGGTAGAGATAGAACAAAACTGGGTATAATCAATGTCACATTGCAAGTGAATCCTGAATAAAATTATAACGAAATAGAAACAAATTCACATTTTTTATATCTGAATGCCTTAATGACTATAGATATTTATTTTCTTATTGCAGTTGAACTCACATCACATTTATTTTGCAATTTTGACTTTTTTAAGTATTTAAGGTCCTGATTTTTGGATAGTCACTACAAGGGGCAATATAAAGCCAACCCAAATTTAAAGTTATAGCTTTTTGATAAAGTTTATTGCATTTTTATATGTGAGAAAATATGGAATTATATGAATATTCTTAGTAAAAATATCAGAGTAGGATCTTTGGTATGCTTTTTTTTTTATAGTCTACAATGCTTGGTCTTACAGTTTATGATACTTATCATTCTAAATGAATTCCCAATGTTACCTACCATTCTCATAAGTATTTCTGCCTAAAAGCAAATTATCTCATATTTATGGGCTTAAAACAACAATCATTCTATTGATTTTGGACTAAATATGTCACAAATTCAGGAAGAAGGTACAGAAAATGCTTTGTCTCTGATGTCTAATATTCTGGGGCTCCACTTAAGTTTGAAGGCTAGAATCACCTGATAATTTGTTCATTCACACATCTAGAAGTTGATACTACCTGGAAGCCAAGACTTCAACTGGTATCACCAGCTGGCACCCATATATGAGACTTTCCCTCACAAAATGGTGACCAGTTTCCAAAAAAATCCAGAGGAAACTAATTTCTGTGATCTACATAAATTCCCACAGTAATCACAAGTCTTCCCAGATTCAAGGCAACAAGACCCCAACCACTTATCTGTAGAAGTATCAAAGTAATATTTAAAAAGATCAGATAAAATGTGAAATATTGTGATGATTAATTTTGGAAAATACCAGGTGTTTTTTACATACCTACTCTGTGAACATTTCATGAACCTTTCTTTCCAATACAGCAGGGGAAAGGATTTTAGTCATCTTTCATTCTTAGTGTCTAACACAGTGATGATACATAGCTAACTGATAACTAAATAAATAATTATTTCTCAGTACTGAAGCATAATAAAGTTATATTTCACTACTGGAGAGAATATACCCAGTTTAAAATAAGGAAAGGAATATTACGGTGAGAGATAAAGTTTAGAGATGTGAATGATACCCCAATTGTTTTCATACTTTTCTTGCTAGGCACAGAGTGAATAACTTCAAGAATGTCACATTTTCTGCTTTCTTGTGTCTTTTTTGTCCACTGAGGGAAACATATAACAAAATTGTAAAAAAATAATGTTTGTATCAAATGGATTGATACTAGAGACTTGAGAGACAGAAACAGCATATTGTTATATCTCTGAATGGTCCGAAGGGACATTAATTTCATGGTGAAAGATTCTTCACGGTTAAGCCAGGCAAACAGGAGGTCTGATGTCTTTTCAAACCAAGGTGATGTTATCACAAAGGACATGCCATGGCAAAGGGCAGGGCAAAGGAGGTATTGGGAGTTGATATAGTCAAATTTTGTTTTCAAAATAAATTGATGAGTAATATATATATATATTACATAAATGAAGAAGTATGTAAATGTGAATGCTTTATTTGTTTTAATAAGTGGTGATAGTTTAATACAATCCAAATCCATATAATTATTTGAAAAAAATATAATCTTTTCCTTTAAAATCTAGTTTAGAAGTTAGACATTATAGAATGAAATTAATACATTTAATAAGTCTTGTTATCTTACAAGCGAAATATTTTTTTTTTTTTTGACAAGAAGAATTAGACAGTAAGAGAGAGAGACAAAGAGAAAGGTCTCCTTCCATTGGTTCACCCCCCCCAAATGGCTGCTATGGCCAGCACACTGTGCCCATCCAAAGCCAATAGCCAGGTGCTTCCTCCTGGTCTCCCATGCGGGTGCTGGGCCCAAGCACTTGGGTCATCCTCCACTGCCTTTCTGGGCCACAGCAGAGAGCTGGTCTGGAAGAGGAGCAACTGGGACAGAACCCAGTGTATCAGCACTGCAGGCGGAGGATTAGCCTAGTGAGCCACGGCACCGGCCAAGAAAATATTCTCTAAAACTAGACTTCATGATATCCTTAATATTCTGATTTGTCGACAAGTTTTTATCCCAGTGAATGAACTACTTCTTAAGTTATGTAGAAATTAGTGACATATAATTTTTAAGACTTATTACTTAATTTTTTATTTTTTATTTAGTAAATATAAATTTTCAAAGTATAGTTAATGGTTTACAATGGCTCCCTCCCCCCCGTAATTTCCCTCCCACTCACATCCCTCCAATCTCCCGCTCCCTCTCCCATTCCATTTCATCAAGATTCATTTTCAATTATCTTTATATACAGAAGATCAATTCAGTATATATTAAGTAAAGATTTCATCAGTTTGCACCCACACAGAAACACAAAGTGTAAAATACTGTTTCAGTACTAGTTATACCATCAATTCACATTGGACAACACATTAAGGACAGATCCCACATGAAGAGTAAGTACACAGTGACTCCTGTTGTTGACTTAACAATGTGACACTCTTGTTTATGGTGTCAGTAATCTCCCTAGCTCTAGTCATGAGTTTCCAAGGCTATGGAAGCCTTTTGAGTTCGCCAACTTCGATCTTATTCCAACAGGGTCATAGTCAAAGAGGAAGTTCTCTCCTCCCTTCAGAGAAAGGTACCTCCTTCTTTGATGGCCCATTCTTTCCACTGGGATCTCACTCGCAGAGATCTTTCATTTAGTTTTTTTTTTTTTTTCTTTTTTGGCCAGAGTGTCTTGGCTTTCCATGCCTAACATACTCTCATGGGCTCTTCAGTCAGATCCGAATGCCTTAAGGGCTGATTCTGAGGCCAGAGTGCTATTTAGGACATCTGCCATTCTATGAGTCTACTGTGTATCTCACTTACCATGTTGGATCGTTCTCTCCCTTTTTTATTCTATCAGCTAGTATTCGCAGACACTAGTCTTGTTTGTGTCATCCCTTTGACTCTTAGACCTATCAGTGTGATCAATTATGAACTGAAATTGATCACTTGGACTAGTGAGATGGCATTGGTACATGCCACCTTGATGGGATTGTATTGGGATCCCCTGGCATGATTGTAACTCCACCATTTGGGGCAAGTCCGATTGAGCATGTCCCAAATTGTACATCTCCTCCCTCTCTTATTCCCACTGTTATATTTAACAGGGATCACTTTTCAGTTAAAATTTAAACACCTAAGAATAATTGTGTGTTACTCACAGAGTTCAACCAATACTACTAGAACAAAACAAAGAGAAAATACTAAAATGGATAAAGTATTATATTGTACATCAAGAGTCAGGACAAGAGCTGATCAAGTCACTGTTTCTCATAGTGTCCATTTCACTTCAACAGGTTTCCCCTTTGGTGCTTATTTTAAAGGCAGAGTTACAGAGAGAGAAAGAGAAAGGGAGAGAGTCTTCCATCTACTGGTTTACTCTCCAAATGGCTGTAACAGCAAGGGCTTGGCAAAACTGAAACCAGAAGCCAGGAACTTATTTCACATCTCCCATATGGGTGACAGGGGCCTAAGTAATTGGCTATCTTCTGCTGTTTCCTGGGCACATTAACAGGGAACTGGATTGGATGCAGAGCATCCAGGACTTGAACTGGCTTCCACATGATACTGGTGTCACAGGCAGTGCCATAAGCTTGCCCCAGTTGTTTTTTATATTTCCAGGATTTCTTCAAAATAGTGAAATTATTGTACTTGAATTGTATTGTATTTCAATGTTTCTGCATCTACTCATAAAAACCAAACAGAAAGAAAAAATTATGGCATTGAATTTCAGTAATTGACCTCACCCATATTGGGAGTTTTATTTCTAAACTTATAACTAGATCCTTGAAACTTAATGATAGGTACTTGGAACTCAAGTTGATTATTTGAAGCCTATGTTATGAACTGAAGAACTTGTAAACAACCATGTAAAAACCATTATATTATCAAATACCGCTGTGATTGTTCAATCCTGCATGCTTTTATACCAAATACGTGTTTTTATTGGTAATAGCATTTAAAGAACATCTGTTGAAAAGTACAAATGGCATTACCTAGGAGACAATTAAGTTCTCAATGTCAAATCTTCAAAGGCTATTTGATTTAAAATATATATTTTTAAAGATTTATTAATTTACTCCTTTGAAATACAGAGTGACAAAGAGAGAAGGAGAGACAGGAATGGGAAGAGAGAGAGAGTGAGAGACAGAGATAGAGACAGAGAGATCTTCCATCCACTGATTCACTCTGCAAATGGCCTCAACTGTCAGGGCTTGACTAGGCTGAAGCCAAGAGCCAGGAATTCCATCCAGGTATACCACATGGGTGGCAGGAGCCCAAACGTGGACCATCATCCACAGTCTTCCTAGTTGCATTACCAGGATACTGGGTTGGAAGTGGAGCAACTGGACTTCAAACTGGGACACTGATATAGGATGCCAGCTTGGCAACTGGCAGCTCAACCTACTGCACCAGAAAGCTGGCCCTAATATTAAACATTTTTTACTTAGTTTTAACAAATGTATATTAAATAAATGCAATGTGCTATATATTTTTCAAAGAATTATTTATTTATTTAGAAGTCAAAGTTAAAGAGAGGGAGAAAAAGAGAAAGACCTACAATCTGTGGATTCACTCCCCAAATGGTCTCAAGAGTTGGTGCTTGGCCAGGCTGAATCTGGGACGCTGGAATTCCACCTTGATCTTGCCCATGAGTGGCAGGAACCCAGGTAACTGCACCATGATCTGCTGCCTTCCAGGCATATTAGCAGGAAGCTGTATTGGAAGCAGTATAGCCAAGACTCAAACAAATACCCCCAAAAGGGATATAGGTATTGCCAGTGCCAACTTAACCTACTGCAGCACAGCATCCACCCATGCATATTAAATTTTGTTGCTCATATATTTTGTTCAAGCACTAAGATTTCAATCAAATAACTTGAGAAATTTATGAGTCACAATGCTTAGATATCTGTAAGAGTTAAATGTGATTTTTACTGTAAAGTTTTAATCAAGTTAACAGTATTCAACCTGAAAATGGTCAATATATTTAATTAAGGGTGAAGGATTTAATTTAACTAAACTATAGAAAATAGTTTTGTTGCAGATTGTTAGATGATATATATGACTACAATATTTCTCTTCATTGGAATAAATATTATAATTTTAAATATTGAAACACTATTTTATATATAAAACACTACTCCCCTACACATACCTACTATTCTATTCTCAATCACCATTAAGGGTGGAAAATTTACATTTAAGAGCACTCACCCATCTCACCCATTTAATTGTTTAGATTCATAACTTTAAAAAGGATATATACTGGTAGAATTGTGTCCCCAACTAATAATATCAAATATTAACCCCCCCACCTTGAAAGTTTACTCGTGTTCATTTGTAGTTATTCTTTCCCCTGACACCCAACCATCACTGCAGGCAAACAAAAAGTCTATTAGCTTGGTATGCTCTAGATTTTCATTCACTGACTCACAGCATATATATATATATATATATATATATACACTATATACTTTGTACATATACATAATATGCTAAGATATATATATGTATACATATACAGATACAGATACATATTATATGCTATTTTGTGGCCACTACCTTGTATTACGTGTAATATATGTGTGATTCATCTGGGTTGTTGACTAAATCAATAATGTTTTTCATTTTATGTCCAAGTGGTATTTTTCATTTTATGTCCAAGTGGTATAGTATTTCCAAGGAAATACAATAAACTGTGTATCCATTGACTTGGAAATGGATATTTGACACATACCCATGTCTGTAAGCTATGTCAGGCTACTTGCATGCTACATTTTCAATGTCTTATACAATTTTTGCTTAATTAGTTCAGGCACGTATTTATAATAAAACAACTTGATACCCAAATAACCCAGTATTGTTTTCATCTTCTCCTATCATATGTATCATTAGTTTACCAAAAATAATAAAAAATTGTGTAAAATATGAATGATTATGAGATCAGTTTACAGCAAAAAAACAATTATGAAATGGCTAATAATAGATAGTTTCTGGAAGATATACTACATGGGTCAAATATTTTTATCAAATATTCACATAAACAACAAGGTGAGTTCTATGCTCTCCATTATAAGGAGTAGAAATGGAAAGTTACAGAAATTAAGAAATTTACCCAAAATCATATGGCTGATAATTATTTTTTCATCCAATATACTCAGAGTGCATGAAAATTTTCATTTCATAAATATAATCATAACATAATAACAAAACAAAAATATGAAACAAGTAACAGAAACTTGTTATAAGGTAAAACAATGTATTCTATTTCATACTCTTATTGTCTCCTCATTTGCAAAGAAATAACTGGATCCCTTTACTTTTTTAATATTTCAATGGCTAAAATTACAAATACAAGTGGTTCTTGAGTTATCTAGCTATTCAAAATTTCTTCTATTAAAAAATGAGGGAGTGGGCATTGAGATGTAGGCTGAGGTGTCTGGATCTTATCATGCTTTACTTTAATACTGGCTCCTGCTCCCTACTCCCATTTCCTGCTAGTATCCATGATCGAAGCATTGGTAATGGCTCAAGAGATTTGGTTCTTCCAGCCTCAGTGTAAGACCTGGATTGAGTTCTCAGCTCCAGGCATCAGCACCGGCCTTGCAGGCAATGGGATAGTAAGTTAGGGGAGCATTTTCCCCACCCCACCCACCATGTTTCTCTGCCTGTCAAAGTAAACTACAATTTAAAAATAAAGGAGTGATTACATGCCTTCTATCCCATTTTTGCACTCTTATTTAATATTTTCTATTATTTATATTTTGTATGTTGATTACTTTTGTAATTTTAAAATACTACAAGGTTTATTTCCCAATATATCAATTTTTACAGGGTCTCTTGAATTCATGCTGTTTAAAATTAGAAAATTAAGTCCACTACAAATCTTCCCCCTCTGCTTCTCAGTTTATTTCAGTTTTTTCATATGCCCAGAGCTTAGTACTTTTACATTCTGTTCTGAGATTACAGTTAAGTTTTATCCTCATAACATACTTTGAGAATAAAAATTCATTGTAAATAAAAGTGTTTACTCTCTTATTATGAGGATGTTTAATATAGAAGCAAATGGTGTACTTGTGAAAAAGAAAATGCAGCCTTATACCACCAAATCTGTTTTTAAATCTTAAGTTTAGACTCAAATGAATTTGCTTTTTGTAAATTTGACCAATTGCATAATTTACACACTTAATCATCACATGCAGTGATAGCAACTTTTTGTAAAAATTTACTTGAATACAAAAGATATTAATAGATTGAAATTTGGACTTACTAAGTCTCGTGCATTGAGATTATATGCATCTGTGTATTATTTATAGCTAATAAATGTTTATAAAAGAATATACATTACATGATATTTTATGTAACATTATAAAATATTAAAATAAAGCCATTTTAAGGATTAAAATATTGTAATATCTCATATTAACAGAAATAGACATAAACTATATTATGAATTTTCTACTAAGATAACCATTGTCATTGTAAAGATGAGATTAAGATTATCCATCCTGGATTCTAAAGCAACACATTCTGTATATCCGAAGTTATTTTTATAGTTATCAAGATGGTACCTTATAAAATGGACATTCTCCCCTTAGAAATGATGCTTATATGTAGTTTACTTCCAACAAGATGTCAATGAGCTGCCATTCTACTTGCAAATAAAAGAAAATATAGAAATTCATTGTGTTATATAGACAAATAAGCCTTAAGGTACTCATCAAGTTATTTTTTAGAAATTATTAGTTTTGGCCGGCGCCGTGGCTCACTAGGCTAATCCTCCGCCTTGCGGCACTGGCACACCGGGTTCTAGTCCCAGTCGGGGCGCTGGATTCTGTCCCGGTTGCCCCTCTTCCAGGCCAGCTCTCTGCTGTGGCCAGGGAGTGCAGTGGCGGATGGCCCAAGTCCTTGGGCCCTGCACCCCATGGGAGACCAGGATAAGTACCTGGCTCCTGCCATTGGATCAGTGCGGTGCGCTGGCCGCAGCGGCACTTGGAGGGTGAACCAATGGCAAAGGAAGACCTTTCTCTCTGTCTCTCTCTCTCACTGTCCACTCTGCCTGTCAAAAAATAAATAAATAAATAAATAAATCTTAGAAATTATTAGTTTTATTAGGCCGTTACAGATTTTATTTTAATAATTTAGAAAGCCAATTAAAATTTGTATTTTAAATTTATTTGCTTGATAACAATTTTTGTATTTTTTGTGTTTTTAAAATATTTATTTATGTGAAAGGCAGAGTTAAAGAAAGAGAGAGGGAGAAATAGAGAAAGAGAGAGAGAGACAGATCTTCTATGTACTGGTTCACTCCCTCAATGACAACAACAGCCAAAGATGGGCCATTCTGAAGCAGGCGCCAGTGGCTTCTCCTGTGTGTCCCACATAGGTGCAGGGGCTCAAGTACTTAGGCCATCCCCTACTGCTTTTCCAGGCGCATTAGCAGGAACTGGATTGGAAAAGGAGCAGCCAGGACTTGAATCAACTCCCATCTAGGATGCCAGTGTCACAGTCCGTGGCTTTACCCGCTACACCAAAATACTGAACTCAACAATTTTTATATTTTATGAATATCAATTAGATAAGGTATAATTAGATTGTGAAACATAGATATATGTATTTACACACATATGTAATCTAATTTCTTTAAACTATCATAACTAATGAGTGTGTATCTATTTAATAACAGCTTTTAAAATCTACCTGATTAACTTTTTATGAGAAGTCCAATTTGCAGTATTTAAAAAGTACAGACCAGTTGTTTACCTAGAGATAGAATATGTGATCTGCTTGGTTAACTCACAATCTTTGGTTTAATAACAGAGATATATTCTTCAGTGGTAAAGTCTGAGTGGGAATTTTTTTAATATAGTGTTGATTCACCGTTTTAATTGTGAGTAGAATTGAAGATGACAGTAATTACATTGATGTTTGCCTAACTATTTTGTCTTTCGAGACCTGTTTCTGTCTTTGTGGGATGATTAATGTAAGGAATGTGTGCAGCAGTGATGTTAAAGAATATTAAGCTAGGACTCTATTTTAGTAAGTGGTCAAATAAGTGATCCTTCCAGCTTTCATGAGATGTGAACTGGTTTTGAAAAGTAAACTGTTAACACACAATTGAAAGCACTTTGCGATATTTTCTCACTAAACTTTGATATCAATATTTCATGGCAAGTCACCTACCATCTTCTTCCAAAAAACTAAATTGGTTTTTCTCTAAAGCACTGAAAAGATTTCCATCAAATGAAGTATTTCACTAGATAATGGAATCCAGCTTGGATGGGAAAATGGCTATAATTTTTCCAAATACTTCTGAAAAACTAAAATGACTCAGTAAATTATAAATTCTATTTAACCATAGCCCGAATTTGTAGGAGTAAGCTAGAGGGTAAACAAGCAAAAGTATAGTTATTTTTCTAGAATAAATATCTGCAGCAAAGCATGTTTTATTATCTCCAGAATATACTAACAATAATCACTGGCATTTTCTAAAAAATTTTGAAAGTTACATACACAATAAAATTGCATATTTGGTTTTAAAGTCCAGAAGAGAGAAGCAAGGTTTTCCTTAAAAGATATATTTATACCTATTTACACACCTGTCTGGGTGTGTATGCTGATTATTGAGAAGTAAATTTATATTCAGCTTAATGGTTAGTATTAATGGTAATTGCTGCCTACCTTTTTAATAAATTTAAGATATATACTTTTAGAGTAGATATCACTTGACTGTGGGATTTAATCACTCTTTCTCTGAGTGGAATTTACCATTGCTTCTGCTTTGGTGAGGTGACAACCAAAGAAGATAGTTATGTTTTCTCAATATTTTAAATATTTTTGAAAAAAATAAATATCCAAACAGTGGATAACTGAATGATTTGAATTTTCCAGTCAAATTGCATTTCAGCTGCATCAGTGACATTTGCGAATAGAGTCTTGGGAATTCAGATCAGAACCTGCATGTTACTTGGCAATTCCTAAGCAAATGCAGATTTGAAACACACTGATTTAAAAGGTCTCCAGTTGTTATAAAAACTCACATCTAAAGAAAAGGAATGTCTTCATAGGTGAAGTTGGTCTCACTACGAACTCTATAGGACAAGCATTACAACAACAGAAAGCCATTTCAAAGAAATAGGAAATGTTTAATTTTAGAAACAGTTTCCACTGAGAACGTTCTGTCAGTTTCCCATTCCTGGATAATAGCATGAAATAAATGGAAGCCTTAAGTTTGTGTTATTGAAGGCAAAATTTCTAAATTTTTAACACTGGGGGTGAAAAACACAACTTGAATGCAGAGACATCTCATTTAGTCTTTTTATATGCAGACAAATAAGCAGTTTTATGGATACAAAGTCAATCAAGGATTCACTTATTCTCTAGGGCTTTTATATAGCCTGTCACTTTTCATTGATCTAAAAATTCATCAACGTCTACTGTGTTTTGCCAATGAACTATGCTATCCATCCCTGTCCTCTAGTCACACCGTAAGCAAGCATCCATTCCTCTAGTCCATAAGAAACTAATGGGAAATCATCACAAGTTGGTACTTTGGTTAGTGGGTTGTCCTGGATATCCAAGGATCTCCTATTTTGTTGATTATGAACACAGCTGGACTTTGCTGTATTCTTAAAGAATATCTTCTTTATGTCCTCTTTAGGATTAGAACCTCATTTTAAGGCTACACAGTATGAAAGATTAATGGGAAGAGTGTAATGAGTGCCTTTTGGAGAAATGTAAATATACCATTATATAATTTAAATACTTATTTCTAGTGCAGATTTCTGTTAGTAAAATATTTTTTGTTTTTAATGTGTCACAAAGTTATTCACAATAAAATTAGCTAATGCAGACAAAACTATAGGTTGTTTGATGTTAATAACTGTTCTAGCCTAAAAGTTAGATCTATTTGTTTTCCTGCTTTACTTTGAGACTTAGAAGTGATATGAATTAGTCACATCTCCAGTACATGGCACATTGATCTCATTCATTAATTCAAGATCTCATTTTTGTTTTGTCCTTCATCTTTCACTCTGTTCTCCATTCTCATTTTTCATCCTTAAACTAGACATCTATTTTAACTTGCTTAATAAGTGTTCTTAAATATACACAAGCATTACACGGGATGTGCTTATGATACATGCTTTTAATGTTTTAAAAATACCAAAGTTTCTTTCTTTTCAATAATTTTCCATGTTTCTTTATATCTAGTTAATGCTTTCTCCTGCTGCATAGTATCAATAAAATCCATCCATATTTTATATATCCATCTTTCCAGGATGTCAGCATTTATATTACCTCCCATCTCATGCTCCCACAAACAACCCAAAAATGTTACTGGGTTTATGCAAGAATTTATCTGAAATATTCTTTTAGTAGAATTCCTGCATTTAGGGTGAATGCATACTTAATTCCACTATATACTCTTAGATAACTGAGATAAATGCTTTCCAGTATAACTGACCTACTTTGTAAGCAAACCAAAAGTGACCAACAGTTTTGTCTTTCCACTAAAATTTTTCCCATCTCTACATTGTCCATCATTTCTAAAAATTTCCCTTTCTATGTTTTATTATTCTTATCTTACTTTGTACTGTCTTACATGTTGGTGAGGCTTCCCTTTCCCATGGTTTATATATAATTAACTGTTATAATTTCTTTCCTATCCCCTAATTATTTTTTATTGTTGGATTTTTTTAATGTAGTATAGAACTCTATATCAGTGGAGTCCAACAGAAAGTTTTGCAACAGGCTGGAAATTTTCTCTATGTGTGCTGTCCTATAACTGTCACCATAGACATGTGCCTGTTCAGCATTTGAAGTGTAGCCAGAGTGAACTAAGAACTTAATATTCAATTTAATATATTTTAATTAATTTAAAATTTATATTATTAATTTTGAAACCTATATTAGATTAAAATTTATATAGCCATATGTAACCAGTGGCTACTATATTTTACATGTTACTCTAAATATTGATGCCGTCTTGATTTTAGATATTCTTTCTAGTCTTCCCTTTGTCACTTTTAAATAATCATACATTTTTTCATGTGATTTTCTCTTTAATCATTCACAAGAATATCATAGAACTAATGAAATATCCATCTCACTGCATTCTTGCCAAAATCAACTATTGCAGTGATTTTGTGGAAGGATTTTTTTTCCCAACTTCAAAATTCTTTTATTTCATTTAATAATTTTATAACTCTACTAATAAAAGATAATTCTCATCTCTAAAATTTACTTATATATTTATACTAATATATATTCATAGTTTCCTATTTCATCTAATGGTTTGTATCAAATATAATTGTCTGTGCTGGTGCTGTGGCACAGGGGGTTAACACCCTGGCCTGAAAGGCCGTCATCCCATGTGGGCGCCAGTTCTAGTCCCGGCTACTCCTCTTCTGATCCAGCTCTCTGCTGTGGCCTGGGAAGGCAGTAGAAGATAGTCCAAGTCCTTGGGCCCCTGCACCTGGGTGGGAGACCTGGAAGAAGCTCCTGGCTCCTGGCTTCAGTTCAGCGCAGCTCCAGGCGTTGCAGCCATTTGGGGAGTGAACCAGCAGATAGAAGACCTCTTTCTCTCTCTACCTTTCCTCTCTCTGTGTAACTATGACTTTCAAATAAATAAATAAATCTTTAAAAAAAAAACAAATATAATTGTCTATTTGATACTAAATATTTTCAATATTTGGCAAGTGAGAAACTCTTGTAGTGGGCTTCTGTTGATTTCTGATGTGTCCTATAATTCTTCAGACATTTTCGTACTTGCTTTCACAACATGATATTCCAGACATATCTTTTATTTTATATCTTTATACCTAGAATCAGCCATTTCCCTAAGATGCTCTGATGGTTGAAGTAGAAATAAACATCTTGGAGTTAAGTGTTGTGTTTTCCACCTGATGTCTTGCTTCTGAGCCTTCTTTGTGGACAGAGCTAAAAAATGTGTGTATCCCATACATTCCTTTCTTTGGAACTTTTTCTCTCCCTCTCTCTCCTTCTCCCATACATTCTATTTCCATTGAAAAGAATTCTGATATATTCAGTTCAAGTCAAATCTCCAAAAAAAGATTCCATTAAGTGCTCTTCATTGTTTTGATGGTTTTTAAATGTAAGTTTCCCTATTTCTTTTGAAAATGATCTGTAGGATTTAAGAGGTCTAAAATGAAGGGGATCTGTATCCAAAGATTTGTGATCCTCTTTGTAATGAACTTAGTTTGTTATTAAAATTTAAAGGAAAGTTTTAAACCCCTGCCCTGTTCTGTGGTAAGGGAATTTTCCTAGTAATACCCTGGAGCTGATGACAAGTCCAAGATTAACTCTTGATTTATACTCTTATCCAGATGGCAAAGGTTTTTCTTGTTTGGTTTGTTTTGTTTTTGTTTTTAATTGAATCTGTGTGGATGGAGGATCTCTTAGGAGAGTTGTGATTTCTTTTTGCACACCTTGCTAAGTGACCAGACACTAAGTTCAGGTATCTGAAATACTGAAAATGCTTTCAGAACAAAAAAAATCATTTTTAAAGCAATTTTATTTAAGTTATATAAGTTTCGTGTATTTATTTCATATATACAGATTTTGGAACATAGTGATACTCCCCCCAACCTCCTCCTCCTGCCCACGCTCCAATCCTTTCTCCTCCTCCCTTCCACATTCCCTCTCTTAATTTTTACAAAGATCTGTTTTTAGTTTACTTAATGATCATATAGTTAATCCTACACTAAGTAAAAGAGTTTAACAAATAATATGAAGAGAAAGCAAAAACCGCAAAAAAAAAAAAAAAAAGCACTGTTTCTCAGTGGAAGAGATAAGGGCTGTAAATAATCATCTAATCTCAAAATGTCTATTTCACTCCAATACATTGCATTTCAGGTACTCTGTTAGTTACCCAGGATTAGGGAAAAAATGATATCTGTCTTGTGAGGAAATTCAAATGGCCAACAGATACTTGAAAACTCCTCAGGATCACTAGCTAACCATCAGAGAAATTCAAATCAAAATTACCATAGTGAGGTTTACCTTCACTCCAGTTAGAATGGCTCTCATATAGAAATTAACAAATATCAAATGCTTGAGGATGTAGGGAAAAAGGTACCTCTGTCCACTGTTGATGGGAATGTGAATTGGTGCAGCTACTGTGAAAGACAGTATGTAGATACCTCAGAAATCTGATTATAGACCTACCATATAACCCAGCCATCCCACTCCTGGGAATTTAGCCAAACAGAAGAAATCAGCATCTGAAAGAATGATCTGTACCCCAATGTTCATTGCAAGCACAATTAAGGATAGCTAAGATATGGAATCAACTCAGATGGTTATCAACTGTTGACTGGATAAAAAAATTATGGTATATATACACTACGGATTACTGTTCAGCTGTAAAAAAAAAAAAAAATGAAATCCTGACTTTCGCAACAAGATAGATGCAACTGGAAACCATTATACTTAGTGAAATAAGCAAAAGAGCATTTTTACTTTTATTTTTCTTTGGGTTTCACTATAATTTACGTTTTGAATATTTCTTAATGTGTCACAAAATTATTCACAATAAAATTAGCTAATGCAGACAAAACTATAGGTTGTTTGATGTTAATAACTGTTCTAGCCTAAAAGTTAGATCTGTTTGTTTTCCTGCTTTACTTTGAGACTTAGAAGTGATATGAATTAGTCACATCTCCAGTTCATGGCACTTTGATACATTCATTAATGAAAGATTTCATTCTTGTTTTGTCCTTCATCTTTCACTCTGTTCTCCATTCTCATTTTTATTTCTTATACCCTCTGCAATATTTTGAAGAGGAGGTTTTGCTACATTATCCTGCATTTCTATCCATTTCCAACGGTAACAATGGCCCCAGTAATTCAATATTATTACTCATAGAAATAGTGATTGTAATCTTAATTCCTTAATTCCTCTATTTACTATTTTTTATAAGAGATTTCATTGATGTAAAGGCTGAACATATAAACTACCTTTTAACTGAACAGGATTCACACATAATCCAAGGAAAGAGTTAGCTGCTGCCAAAGTCTGAATGCATTGAAAGATTTCATGTTGAAACCTAAACACTGATCTGATTGTGTTAGGAGGTGGCCCTTTGAGAGGCAATTAAGTTCTGAGGAATGGCATAATCTTCATGAATGAGTAGTGTCCCTTATAAAGGAGGCTCCAGAGAGCTGCCTTGTCCTCCTACTCTGTGAGAACAAAACAGAAAAGAACCATTTATGAACAGAAACTGGGTCCCCACTAGATACCAAACTGCTGAACCTTGACTTTAGCACATCTAGAACTCTTAGCAACAAATTTATTGTGTTTAAGAGTGACCTGGTTTGTTGTAGCTCATTACAGCTGCCCGAATGAAATAAGACAGCTGTGTTTTAATTTTCATTTTATACAGTAAAATTTCTATCAGCAGAACCAAATGGATACATTAAAGTTATATTGTCATTTTAACAGCCTCCTTGAGACAGATTTCATATACAATATAATTCATGCATTTACAGGTTACAATTGAATGCTTTTTAGTATATTCACAGAATTGTACAAGCATCCCCATGTTCTAATTTTAGGACTTTCCACTAACCTCCAGAAAGGAATCATGTTTGTAGTCATTTCCTCCCACCACCTCTATAGCCACATACAGCCACAACCAAATTTCTATTAAATCTGTCTACTTTTTTCCAGATAAATTATGTAGTGTATTTTTGCAATTGAATTATTTCACTTATGATATTTTTAAGGTTTGTTCATACTGTAGTATGTATAAGTCCTTCATATTTATGTCAGAATAATACTTTTTTGTGGGCCTGTATCTCACTTTAATAAAAGAAATCCCTTTGGTGACATTACATTTCCTGTTTTTTGTTTTGTTTTGTTTTTGTTTTGTTTTGTAAGAGAGCTAGAAAGAGATGAACAGATAGAGCCACAGAGCTCCCCTCTGGTGGTTAACTACTCAAATGCCCAAGAGCTGGGAACTCAATTCAGGTTGTTCACATGGGTGGCAAGTGCCCAAAACTTGAGCCACAACCTGCTGCCTTCAAAGGATGTACATTAGTAGGAAACCTGAATTGATAGAAATGCCAGGGGTCAAGCTCAGGCACTCTTCTATGGAATGTAGATGTCCCAAGTGTCATCTTAACCACTACACCAAATGCACACTCTAATTTTGTTCATCCTTTCATCAAATGTTAAATGTTTGTTTTTAGTTTTAGCTATTATATATAGTGCTACTATGAATATCTGTATATGAATTTTATATGAACATATGTTTTCATTTCTTTTGGATGAAACTGGTGCATTCTACGTAAGCCTAATAATTTAAGGAATACACCATTGTTTTACAAAGTGGCTGCACCTTTTTACATTCCTATCGGCAATACACATGCTCTCATTTCCCCACATCCTTTTTAATAAGTGCTATAATCTGTTTCTTGCTGAGTTTTGACATGTTTTTCATTTTTGATTGCTTCTAAATATAACCAGCAGACTAGATAGTAAGTAATATATCACTTGGTTTTGATTTTCAGTATCTGAATGGCTATTTGAAACATATTTCCATCTGTTTATGGCCATTTGAGTATCTTCTTTGAGAAATGCCTTTGTAGAACTTTTGCACATTTATTTTTTATGTTTATTTTTAATTTATTTTGAGGTACTTGAAGGGCAGGGTAACAGAGGGAGAGAAAAAGTGGGAGATAGAGAAAGGGGAGAAAGAGAATGAGAGAGAGGAAAAGAGAAGGATAGAGAGAAGGAGGGAGAGAGAGCAGTCTTCCATCTTCTGGTTCACTCCCTAAATTCCTCAACAACTAAGGCTGAGCTAGGCTGAAGCCAGGAACCCAGAACTCACCTGAGTCTCTCACAGGAGTGGTAGGGGCCCAAGAGCTTGGACAATCATCTGCTTCCTCACAGGAAGCATCAGCAGGAAGCTAGATCAGAAGTGGAAACTATGGGAGTCAAGCCAGCTCTGGAATAAGAGATGTAGGAATTGCAAGTGGCAGCTTAACCTATTATGCCATGCTACCCATCCATACATATTTTATTTAAATTATTTTCCTTTTTCTTATCAAATCATAAAATTATTTATATATATTATAGATGAAAATCCCTATCTATTGAGTTTGCAAGTATTTTCTCTCATAGTTTTCTGGTGTCTTTTCACTTTAATTATTGTATCACTTGTACAATAAATGTGCTGATTTAAAAAAATTTGTATAATTTTCATCTAATTTGTTCTCTTGTCATTTGTGCTTTTGATGTCTTAACTAAGAAGACTTAGTTAACCAAGGTCACAGGGATTTACTCTCAAATTTTCTTCTAGTGTTTTATATTTTCACTCTAAAATCATTGTCTCTGATACATTTTACAGAGTTTATTTGGAAAGCAGAGAGACACTGAGATATAGATAGTGACAGACAGGTAGATACAGAGAGAGAGAGATACTCCATCTGTGATTCACTCCCCAAGTGCCATGCAAGAGCCAGAGTTGGGCCAGGCCAAGAACCATGAATTCCATCCAAATCTCCCAAGTGCATAGGGACCCAACTACTTTTAACCATTATCTTTTGCTTCTTAGAATGTGTTTTAGGGGCCAGCACTGTGGCATAGTGGTAAAGCCGCCACCTGCAGTGCCAGTATCCCATTTGGGTGCCGATTCGAATCCTGCTTGCTCCACTTCCAACCCAGGTCTCTGCTATGGCCTGGGAAAGCAGTAGAAGATGGTCCAAATCCTTGGATCCATGCAACCATGTGGGAGACCCAGAGGATGTTCCTGGCTCCTGGCTTTGGATTGGCACAGCTCCAGCCATGGCAGCTGTTTGGGGAGTAAACCAGCGGATGGAAGACCTCTCTATCTTTCTCTCTGCCTCTGCAACTCTGTAACTATACCTTTCAAATTAAAAAAAAAAAATGTGCTTTAGCAGGAAACTTTATTGGAAGTGGAGGTGAGATAGGCGCTCTGATATGGCATGTATGTGTCCCAAGCAATGGCTTAATCTGCAACACTACAATGCCTTCCCCTTTTGTCCATTTTTAAATATTATTATTTATTTGAAAGACAGACAGACAGAGTCAAAGTGAGAGCTCTCACTCACCGATTTATTCCTGAAGTGCCAAAAACAGCTGGGGCTAAACCAGGCCACAGCTGGCCGCCAGGACCTCAGTGTGAATCTTCCACATGGGAGTTAGGGACTCAAGTACTTGAGCCATAACATGCTGCTTCCCAGGGGGCACATCAGCAGGAAACTGGCATTGAGAGCAGAGTCAAGGCTCGAACACAGGCACTCCTAATGTGAGATCAGAAGCTCCCAAGCAGAGTCCTAATAGCTTTGCTAAACTTTCCTGCCCCTGTATGTGGGTTTTTTTTTTTTTTTTTTTTTTTTTTTTTTTTTTTTGCCTTTGAAAGACAAAGTGACAGAAAGGGAGACACACACACACACACACAGAAACAGAGAGAGAGAGAGAGGGAGAGAGAGAGAGAGAGATGGGCATCTCCCAACCATTGGTTCACTCCACAACTGGCCTGGGATTCCATCTGTGTTCTGACAAGGGTGACAGGGGACCAAGCGCTTGGACCATAATCCGTTGTGTTTGCAGGTACATTGTCAGGGAGCAGGACTGGAGACAGAGTAGCTGGGACTTGAACTGGTGCTCTGATATGGATGTTGGCATCACAGATGGAGACTTAACCTGCTGGGCCACAGCCTCTTCTGTGTGTTTTATGAGGAAAGGGGCCTACTTCATGGTGTTTATATGTGGACATCTGTTACTTTCATTTCTTGAAAAGATTATTCTCTATTGTATTGTCTCACCTCCCTTATGTAAGAAATTGACTTACTATAAATACAAGGTTTTGTTTCATTGCTATTACGTGAACGTGCATGTCTATTATGACAGTGACATTATATCTTGATCCCTGCAGCTTTTTTCCCCTGGCAAATTTCAAATGGAGAACTGCAATTTTCCAATTTACTTTTATTTTTAAGATTTTTGGCTCTTTTGTTTCCTCTCCTCTCCATGTGGATTGGCTCATCAAGCTTTGTGAAATAGAATTATTGCTATTTTAACAATATTAAGTATTTCAATCCAGAAACATGCCATGTATTCCTACCTATTTGAATCTTTTTTTTCATCACTTTTGGTAATTTTTGTTACTTATTTTGTGAAATTTATTCCTAAATATCGTATTATTTTTTGATGCTCTCATAGATGGAATTGCTTTCCAAATTTCATTCTGGAGTTATCCCATGTACTGTTCAGAAATGAAATTGATTTTTGTATATTGATCTTGTATTCTACAAACTTCCTTGATTGTTTATTAGCTTTATTTTTTAGTAGATTTCTTGGTATTTTCTATATATGAGATCAAGGTATCTGAAAATTGAGATATTTTACTTTTTACTAAAAAAAGTAGTTTTTGAAGATGAAGTTCATGGCTGAAGTGTTACAGACTTTCTGTCTTTTGAACTTTAACAGATTTTCTTACAAAAATCTTTCTCCATCCATGTATGACCATTGGGAAATTTTCAGAGACTTCAATAGTTATGTTTTTTGTAAACTTTTTACCATTTAGGTTGTTTCATTTGGGGGAGAATCTTCAGGCCACTCATATCATTATTCATGAAGTGCTTCTCACATATAAATTTTGAAGTCTTTAAATTGATACATAAATTAACCTACATAAAATTATACATATTTATGCAGAATCATATAATATTTTCATAAATGTTCATCAAAAATACCCCATATAATTTTGATTGAAATTTTACTCAATGTCTACATCAAATTGGATACAATTGACATATTTATTATGTTGATAATAATGTTCATCTGTCAACAAACTATAATTTTTTTTCATTTGTTCAAATCCTTTCTAGCATATCCTAATAAAATGTATATTTTTCTTGAGATAAACAATTTGTTAGAATGATTCTGAAATATTATATTGTTTTATTTAGCGTAACAAGTGGCCTCACTTGCTTTGCACCTGTTGCAAATAATATGCATTTTTGAAATTTAATTGGTGTCTCTTTTAAGTAGAACTCTTATGAATTCAAATAGTTTACCTATTTTTTTATTCTGGTTTTTAATGTTGAAGCTTATCTCAATGAAAATACCATCTATAAAATCCTTTAAGCAGTTAATTTATGCATAGTATATAATTTTTTGGCTAATTGTCCATTTTCTCAAATTCCTCAATTATTGATACAATTGCATTTCAGAGTACAGAGGAATATGTTCTTAAATAATCTGTGAGATACAATTGAAGGAGTCATTAGATTCTTGTTTTTTCCTCTTCTTGAAATGCTAAGACAATGCAGTTATTGCACAGCCAATATCATAGTCTAGTAAGATCATTTAGCTAGATTATATTCTGATGGACTTCACTGGCTGACTCAAACTGACCCCAGTACTCAACAATACTTGTTCAGTGTTGAGGCCCTCTGGGTCTCTGAAATGTCGCCATCTGGTCACACTGATACTGGCTGCCCATTTGACAACATCTGTCGCTTTCTCCTCAACCTTATTTCTGCAGCTCTAAAATAGCCTACTCATACTGAATATATCTGCTGTCTTCACAGTGCTTTCCAAATCAGCGTCTTTCTAGTAAATAACAGTAAAACAACAAGAGGAAATCTAAAAGTAGAAACCCTAAAAATCACTGCTTACTAATTTCGTACTATTTGTTTACCTCACCTTTATTAAGGATCTAATGCATGCATTGAAGTGCTCTGGCCCTAGAAATGCATTAGAATTTTTTTTAAAAAAACTAGCATTTGTGAAATAAATGTATTCTGAGTTAATTGGCATGAATCAACCTTTAATCTGTTTTTTTTTTTTAAAGATTTTATTTATTTAATTTAGAGGTAGAGTTACAGACAGTGAGAGGGAGAGGAGACAGAGGGAAAGGTCTTCCATCTGCTGGTTCACTACCCAAATGGCCACAGTGGTCAGAGTTGCACCAGTCTGAATCCAGGAATCAGAAGGTTCTTCCAGGTCTCACATGTGGGTGCCTGGGCTCAAGCACTTGGGTCATCTTCTACTGCTTTCCCAGGCTATAGCAGAGAGCTGAACAGGAAGAAGAGCAGGTGGGACTAGAACCGGCGCCCACATGGGATGCTGGCAACACAGGCAGAAAATTAACCTACTGTACCACAGTGCCAGCCCCTTAATCTGTTATTTCAACAGTCTGCTCAGAAATTTCTAATCAGGACTTGTGGACTATTTTTCACACTTACCTTCTTCAGTGTGGATCTGTGTGTCTCAACTGTGAAGCCCTGACCAATAACTTAGACCCCTGAAGTTATACATTTTAACTTAGTACCAAAAATCAACTGAATACCTACCAAATATCAGACATAGAACTAGTTGGTAGCAATGCACACTTGAAAAACACACTGTTCCTTTCTCAACAAGCAGGATAGAAGAAGATAAGCAGGTGCTATGCTGTTAAAAACTGCCAGAACACAAATAAAAGATAAATAATTCACCTGCTTCAGAAAAGCATACAGGAATCAGGGAGAGATGAAAGAGAGTGACATTAAGTAGAACTCTAAGGGAATAACAGTCTCCAGTCCTGGTGGATGGCATTTGGTGGAAGGAATATCATCAATGACGACAGAGTTGAAGGATCACAGAGTGTTCTGGGAACATGTGGTTTGATGCTAGTGAGTCTGAGGAAGTAGTAAAACATAAAATTTTGAAAGTGGTGTTGCCTTGAAGGTGGATGTGTGTCATGATCATAGGCAGGATTGTTGTTCTCTAGACAATGGGAAGCCAACATGAATTTTAAAGTGGAAAAGGAAATTGAATGGACTCCTGTGGGAAGATTCTAATCTGAACTCAGCCACTCATTACCTCTGAAACTTAAAAAAGCTATTTGTTCTCTCTGGGCCTCCTTTCCCTAATCTGTAATTGAGGATTAATAATATTTATCCTATTGAGTTGTTGTAAGCATTAAAAATCAGAAACACTTAGCATGGTGCTCAGCATGTAGTTGCTCTTTAAAATTAAGTTGTGTAATCACAGTAGAATGTCTCCTGGGGAAAGAGAACAAGAATGGATAAAGATTGACTGTGACAGCATCTGGTTTCTATTGGAGCTTCCTAAATAAAGGGCAACCAGACCTGAAATCCGTCCATGCTGACAAACCTGGGGAGGTCATGTGCGTTCATAAAGGTGCAAACACTGGGAGTAATACATGAGCCAGATTGCAGAATCAGTCTTGATGGGAAAAGTCATAAATGGAATTGAATAATGGCTGAGTTGTGTGATAGATAAATAACAGATTAATTCTATGGACATTTTAGAACAGAGCCCTCCAAGTAAGATTTGACAGACTCATTCTCTATAAGTTATTTGAACATAACTATTTCATAGAATTATTAAAAAGAGTATGAATACTAATTACAGAAGTGAACAGATTTGTTTAACCAATAGGTTTTATGATATAGCTAAGATCTTACTTACAACTCTTGGCATGAGCAATTTTAACATTTTTCAATAAGCCTATCTGTTGCTGTTCTCTCTCAGTGATAGAAATATAAATGATGTAAACATCTACAAACAGTGCACCATACAGTTCATGATTATAGCTTTACCTTTCTCTCCAGCCTTGTCTCTTATACGTATGTCCTAGTACTTTCTGCCCTAATAACAACAAATTGCATCTGTTGCTTGACCTCATCAGTTGTTTCAGTGCTTGATTTGGTATGTGGTGTGGATTCTTACTGGAAACCAGTTCAAACATTGCTTTTCTTCCACAATTACTGTCACTTATTCACTGCTCAGAACACATGTTACCTTCCTCAGAAGTGCTCTTTGACCCCCACCTATGTGGTACAATCAATCCTATGGAATCTTTACAAAGATAGCAATTTTTTTTTTTAACTAGGTTGACAACATTCTACTTATGTGACTATCTTACTAGCACTTAAGTTCCTTTATTCCAGGAACCCTCTTTATTCCGCTTTGTAAAATCAAAATGTTGACTAGTGCTCGATAAGTACTATGTTAAGCACAGAAAATGTGGACACCTCTCTTCTGGATAAGTTAGCTCTCAAGCTATTCTCAATCTATTCTCAAGCCTTAGTTTGATTTATGTATATATGTGTGTATGTATGTATGTATGTATGTTGCATGACAGAAGTTTTTAAAGGAAAGCATTTAACTCATATTCCAACTGAATAAATTATTCAGTATAGCTTTCAGTTTTTCCTGATTTTTTTAAATCTGTGTATCTGTTTATGATATAATGACGTTTATGGCAGGAAATGACTTGTGGCATATATTGGTGCAATAAATGATATAATCCTCATAGTTACTTGTTGAGAAGCTAATAGTATGTTTCAATAGATATAATAATCAAAAAGTTGAAATTTGAAACTCAAAAATAATTAAGTAGAGGGGCCAGAATTGTGGCATAGCAGGTTAAGCTCTGCCTTTGATGCTGGTATTCTATATTTGTGCCATTTCATGTCAGGCTGTACTACTTCTAATCCAGCTCCGTGCTAATGTGCCAGGGAAGGCAGTGGAAGATTGCTGAAGTACTTGGGCCCTTAACTTCTATGTGGGAGACCCATATGAAGTTTCTGGCCTCCTGGCTTTAGCCTGGCCCAGCCCTGGCTGTTGGGGTCTTTGAGGAGTGAACCATAGATTTCTTTCTATGTCTATACCTTTTTCTGTGTAAGACTGCCTTTTAAATAAATAAATAAATATTTTAAAAATATTAAGTTCTGTACATTAATTATAAATAATTAATTTTATTTAAAATTATTTCTCCATTGTGAAAAAACTCTTTGAAGTTCTTTGAGGCTTCCACATTAGCTTTGACTGTGACAATAGAGATTAGTCTGAGTGTGATAGCTGGGGCCCTTAGGAGCCTTCATTGAGAGAGCAGAATAAAGTGGACACACAGCTCAGTGGAGTGGAACCCTGGCACCACTTAAACTTTAGGCAAAAATTAAAGACAGAGCAATATTTTTGTTATTATTCTTATAGTGAATACTAGAGTATGGTGGGTTGGATGATCATTGACTCTGTTGACTTTTGTTATTATAACCGTTATCATAAGCCTCAATCACTACAGCAGGCACTGGAGCCAGAATGCTTATATTACAATCCAGATTCTGCTATGAAGGAAATGTTTGACCTTGGGCAGGTTGGCTAAACTCTGTCTCAGTGCTCTCATCTATCAAATGGCAAGTAATAACAGGATAAGTGTCAACAAGCTCTTGAGAGAATTATATGACATAACATATGTGAATTGTTGAGAAGGCCTATAAGTGCTACATAAATATTTCCTATTAATAGCATTAATTTCATTTTCTCTAATTTGATAACTGATTTTCCTTATTCCAGAAAGTCATATCAAAGTAAAGACTATCCCAGCATAAGTAAGACATTAAATGTTCATATTCCCATTAAACACAACTGTAACTTTTTGGAATTTTGTTTTTTGTTTGTATGCCTTACTTAAAATGGTTTGTGTTTTGAATATGAAGCTTATAGACATCTTTTTCAAAGTAGCAACATAGCAGAAACAGAATGAAACATTTTTATTAGAAAACTGAAACATCCTTATTATAAAAAATCAGTATTCACTATGAAATGAACTGTTCTTTAATGCAAACATATTATATTGCTTAGAAATTGAATATATTGAAAATATTGTGTTTGGTTTATTTTTCTTTTTCCTATGTTAAGAAACTGGAATATAACACTTTTTCAGTGATTGAATCCATTGAGGCTAAATGTTATATGTTGATTACATGTTTGTCACCTTCCCCATTGTTTTGAATATTGTTATGTGAGAGTACTTTAGAAAATCCATAGAAAAAATGGAATTAGAGTATAAGTTTATTTTGGTACAAAACATTTTTGAAATTTGCTCACAGATTCCTCATATTGTGTGTTTACCATGAAATTTTCCAGGACCCCTAATATGCATAGATTTCAAAATGTTTTTGCTTCACAGCAAGCTTATCTTTTAATTCCATTTCCCATGAACTTTTTGAAGTAATCACATATAGGCTGCTTGAATACTTTTAGTAGTATTTTAAAAAGCAAGGAAAAACGTAAAACTAATCTGAACTGTCATGATCCTAAAGTACTAATGTTGCACTATAAGCAAAGAGTGAGGGCATCCATATATATATGTATATAATTTAACCAAATGAAGTCATACTATATCCACACATGCCAATAAGTAAATGTACATCACTATGCTAGTAGCTGCAAAGTATTTTATTACATGAAGATATAATGGCATGACTTTAATGTGCATTTTTAGTGGCTGATATGCAGTTAAACATTGTGGAATGCCTGAGTTAAGTGTTCTCAGATTTTTAAATATTGCCATTAGATTATATTTATTTCCTAATATAAAATATTAATTTACAGTTGAAGAATAATGTTTATCAATAGAACAAGTCATTGCTAACTTATGACTGTTTCATAGATCACAGACACTAAAAATAGACTGACATACCTTTCTTTTTTTTAAAAAGATTTATTTTTATTTATTTGAAAAGAGTTATAAAGAGAGGTAGAGACATAGAGAGGGAGGGGTCTTCCATCTTCTGGTTTATTCCCTAAATGGCCTCAATGGCCAGAGCTGAGCTGATCCAGGAGCCAGGAGCTTCTACCAGGTCTCTCTTGTAGGTACAGGGGCCTAAGGTTTTGGACCATCTTCATTTCATTTCGCAGGCACATTAGCAGGGAGCTGGATTGGAAGTGGAGCAGCTGAGACTTGAACCAGTGCCCATATGTAATGCTGGTGCTGCAGGTTGAGTCATTAACCTGCTGCATCACAGTGCCAGCCCGTGACTTACTTTTCAAAAAAGATCCAGCATAGAATAATTTTGGCAGCACTGAAGGGAAAAAAAGTGATTAGAATTTAAAATACATTTTAAAAAGTATAGTAGCATTAAATACCCTGTGTAGGGAATACATAATATCATTTTTTAAAAACTTTTATTTAGTAAATATAAT
Organism: Oryctolagus cuniculus; assembly: GCF_051225735.1. Taxonomy (NCBI): domain Eukaryota; kingdom Metazoa; phylum Chordata; class Mammalia; order Lagomorpha; family Leporidae; genus Oryctolagus; species Oryctolagus cuniculus. The sequence goes on along the minus strand of NC_142869.1, from coordinate 55,565,412 downwards.
TTTCCAAAGTGCAGTTTATGGATTACAATGGCTTTTTCCCCCCATAACTTCCCTCCCACCTGCACCCCTCCCATCTCCCGCTCCCTCTCCCCTTCCATTCACATCAAGATTCATTTTCAATTATCTTTATATACAGAAGATCAATTTAGTATATATTAAGTAAAGATTTCATCAGTTTGCACCCACACAGAACATAAAGTGTAAAATACTGTTTGAGTACTAGTTATAGCATTAATTCACATTGGACACACATTAAGGACAGAGATCCCACATGAGGAGTAAGTACACAGTGACTCCTGTTGTTGACTTAACAAATTGACACTCTTGTTTATGGTGTCAGAAATCCCCCTAGGCTCTAGTCATGAGTTTCCAAGGCTATGGAAGCCTCTTGAGTTCACTGACTTCGATCTTATTTAGACAAGGTCATAGTCAAAGTGGAAGTTCTCTCCTCCCTTCAGAGAAAGCTACCTCCTTCTTTGATGGCCCATTCTTTCTACTGGGGTCTCACTTGCAGAGATCTTTCATTTGAGCTTGAATATTATATATATATATATATATGCATATACATATAAATACATATATAATTATATTGGAAAACTACACAATCAATTGAAAAATTTACCCTGAAATTTGGAGAATTTTGAGATTTCCCCACTTACAAATAATTCTTCTTCTTCTTCTTCTTCTTTTTTTTTTTTTTTTTTTTTTTTTTTTACGGGCAGAGTGGACAGTGAGAGAGAGAGACAGAGAGAAAGGTCTTCCTTTGTCTTCCTTTACCGTTGGTTCACCCTCCAATGGCTGCTGCGGCCAGTGCACTGTGCTGATCCAAAGGCAGGAGCTTCTCCTGGCCTCCCATGTGGGTGCAGGGCCCAAGTACTTCGGCCATCCTCCACTGCACTGCCGGGCCACATAGAGAGCTGGCCTGGAAGAGGGGCAACCGGGACAGAATCCGGCACCCCAACCGGGACTAGAACCCGGTGTGCCGGCACCACAGCCGGAAGATTAGCCTATTGAGCCGCGGCGCTGGCTCTTATTCTTCAATTCCTAATTAAATCAGTTTTTAAATGAATGAACTGATCCAAGTAGTTAAGTTTAAAAATCAGAGTGAGAGGGGCCGGTGCTGTTGAATAGTGGATAATTGTTCCTTAATCTTAGTGTAGTTTGATTATTATATTTTTGTAGCTTTATATAAAGAAAAGTATTTAAAATATCTTCCTAAAATATACTGGCTACCTAGCAATAACACATTTGAGTTACAAAGGCATGATTAAATGTTTTGAATCGTCATATGTCCACATTATAATTAAATTATATTTTAGCCAAAGAGAGCTTACTCTTAAATGTTTATGCCTTTTTATAATATGTATCTCAGAGATATATTTTTGCTGTGCTGATTCATTTAGGCCACTATTAACTCCTGTTATCCTAGAACAATGTAAGGAGTAGAAAGAGGGTCAGTGGGTAACCCAACTTGAACTGATGAAAACTCAGTCTCACCATCACATAGAATAAGATCTTGGGCAGATTATCATTCCTCTTCTCCTTTTTATAAAATGTACAATGGGACTACTAATATTCACCTGAGTGTTAATAGTGTCAGGGCTGAAAAAATCTGAGTAGAATGCTCACCTGTAGCAATCAAAAATTGTTAATATCCTTCCCTTTCTCATTATGTCTTCACCCAAATTTTAGCTGTAAGCTTTTCAAGTGAAAATGGTCTCTTTTCAAAATATCCCTTTCTTTTCAATATCTGAAACATATTATTATTCCCAAATGGGCTTTCCCTGCTGTGCTAACAATGTATCAAATTCACAGACTATCACTCCCATTTGGAGTTCAAGACAAAGCAGAATTAACCACAGGGGCAGAGCCTGCTGGCAGTAATGGAAGGGACAGCAGGCCTCCACATATTGTTCCTCTTATTATGGAAGCTGTGGTTGCATGATGATCTTTACCAGGCAACCACGGATCCCTGTGATGTGACACCTACAGTGTCATGCTTGATTTTTGAGAAAATATTTTCTAAAAATGCATAAAGCTAAAAGTTTTGAGGACTATTATTTTACCTTATTTTTGTTCTCGGCAAGACCGTTTTTGCTAGCAGCAAAAGCAAAAAAAAAAAAAGAAAGAAATTTACGATTCTAGGAAGTAGTAAAACTTCTGAAATTAATTCATGTTTTTTTCTTTTTTAAAATCCATATTCATTTTACATTTATCTATTCTCTAGATGCTTTACCTCTCATTTTTGTGTAACAATTATAACTTAATAAATATGGAAAGCTCCTAAATTTTTCCTTCCCCAAATGCAGTGTTAGAAAAATATAAAAATATATCATGCAATTCAAGGAAATCCATGATATCATCTTGACCTCCAAATAAACCTTGCTGAATTGAGTCATAGGTCAGCCCAGTCTAAGTTACTGGAGGGAGAAGAGCTAGCAACTCCCTGAGGGAGAAAATACATTTAATGAATGGGAATAGCTAGTTTCATGGTGGCTCTATTTTTTAAATAGTGAACATGTCTTTTCTATTTTGTTTTCATATCATAACATGTTATATCTGCAGTTTTTAATATTTGTTAATATATGCATAAATGCCTGCCAATGAAAAGAGGAAGGCGTGACTTACAGGAAAGCAATTTAATCGAATGAATTGGATCTGAGTAAGAGAAAGTATTGGCCGGCACCGTGGCTCACTTGGCTGATCCTCTGCCTGCGGCACCGGCACACCGGGTTCTGGTCCCGGTTGGGGCGCTGGGTTCTGTCCTGGTTGCTCCCCTTCTAGTCCAGCTCTCTGCTGTGGCCCAGGAAGGCAGTGGAGGATGGCCCAAGTGCTTGGGCCCTGCACCCGCATGGGAGACCAGGAGGAAGCACCTGGCTCCTGGCTTCAGATCAGCGCAGCGCGCCAGCCGTGGTGGCCATTTGAGGGGTGAACCAACGGAAGGAAGACCTTTCTCTCTGTCTCTCTCTCTCTCACTGTCTAACTCTGGCTGTCATAAAAAAAGAGTTAGAAAATATTAAGTAACTCAGATTTAAGCATTAAGAAATTTAAATCTTGATGAAAAAAATCTCAAGATCATTTCCATGAATTTAACAGGGTAGGCATTCTAGAAATGAATAATTGCTATTTCATAATTTTCTTTCCCCTTTTAAAGACAGATATTTGGAATAAGACATCTGCTTTCTTTTCTCCCAGTTATTCATTACTGTGAAAGAACTAAAATTAATCAACTACAAGTGTTCTCTGTATTCTTCTTCTTAATGTCACAATTTTATATCATGCTATCCCTCAAATATTTCAGTAGCTTTCTGCCATCTCTTCCATGGCTTTCTGCCATCTCTTCCTTGGCTGCTTTATCAATTTTACCTGTTTCCCACCTAGAAAATATCTTTTCTCTTCTCTTTCATTATGATCTTAACTCTATCCATATTTAATTCTCCATCCTATAGTAACAACATTTGTCCTAAAGAGCAATTATGACCCACTGCCTTCATTTTTTTAAACTTTTATTTAATGAATATAAATTTCCAAAGTACAGAATATGGATTAAAATGGCTTCCCCCCATACCGTCCCTCCCACCCGCAACCCTCCCCTTTCCCACTCCCTCTCCCCTTCCATTCACATCAAGATTCATTTTCGATTCTCTTTTTATACAGAACATCAGTTTAGCATACATTAAGTAAAGATTTCAACAGTTTGCTCCCACACAGAAACATAAAGTGAAAAATACTGTTTGAGTATTAGTTATAGCATTAAATCTCAATGTACAGTACACTAAGGACAGAGATCCTACATGAGGAGTAAGTGCACAGTGACTCCTGTTGTTGACTTAACAAATTGACACTCTTGTTTATGGCATCAGTAATCACCCTAGGCTCTTGTCATGAGCTGCCCAAGGCTATGGAAGCCCCCTGAGATCTCTGACTCTGATCATATTTTGACAAGGCCATGGTCAAAGTGGAAGTTCTCTCCTCCCTTCAGAGAAAGCTACCTCCTTCTTTGATGGCCTGTTCTTTCTACCAAGATCTCACTCACAGAGATCTTTTATTTAGGTCATTTATTTTTTCCCAGAGCATCTTGGTTTCCATGCCTGAAATACTCTCATGGGCTTTTCAGCCAGATCCACATGCATTAAGGGCTGATTCTGAGGCCAGAGTGCTGTTTAGGACATCTGCCATTCTATGGGTCTGCTGTGTATCTCACTTCCCATGTTGGATAATTCTCTCCCTTTTTTTATTCTATCAGCTAGTATTTGCAGACACTATTCTTGTTTATATGATCCCTTTGGTTCTTAGTCCTATCATTACGATCAATTGTGAACAGAAGTTGATCACTGGGACTAGTGAGATGGCATTGGTACATGCCGTTTTGATGGGATTGAATTGGAATCCCCTGGTATGTTTCTAACTCTACGGTTTGAGGTAAGTCAGCTTTAGCATGTCCCGAATTGCACATCTCTTCCCTCTCTTATTCCCACTCTTATATTCAACAGCGATCACTTTACAGTTAAGTTTCAGCACTTAAGAATAATTGTGTATTGATTACAGTATTCAACCAAAAGTGTTAAGTAGAACAAACAAAAAAAAATACTAAGAGGGATCACTGCCTTCATTTTCAAAAATGTTTACTAGTTTCCTATCAACTTCTATCAACACTCAGACCTCTTAATATACGAACAGACACCTCCAGGTTGCCTTAGCGCATATTCTGACCCTTACCTTACCTTTTTGTCATGGTCACCACCAGCAGTTCCTCAGCACACTTCAGAACAGGCACAAAACTGTCCAGCCATGCAAAAACGGCTTACAGTTTTTCCAAAGTTTAATATTTCATGGTTGTTATATATACTGTTACTTTCTCTGAAATGTAAAACCACTGCCCCCTTCTTTCATTTACTGATACCCATTCAATTTTCAATGAATTAAGCACTCTTTAGAAAGAATTTCATGATTCCCTAGATTGAAAAATGGTCTTGCTACTTTGCTTATTATCATTATCATAACCATTAAATACAAAATGTACAAAAGTTTTCTTTCTTTTGCATATCTAAGATAATGGTGTTCAGTGAAGGCAGAAATTCTTTTTCATACATTTGTGTGTCTAACAATGTAATCAAAGCTAGCGATATTCCATTAATGATTCTTGAATGAATAGACTTATATTTTACCTTAATTGAAACCCATTTTTGATGATTATAAAAGAAAAGAATTTGAGGTGCCATTTTACCCTGTACAACTGTTTATGGATAATTCCAAGAAAAGTCATTGAATTTCAATTTTCAGAGGTTTTCCTTTTTGTTAGGGAAGGACTGAGGATTCTCTAGCTCTTTGTGTGTCTGAGCTGAAACCAGAGGTTTTTAACAGTTTCTTCCTTTCTCTCACTTTGTATTCTTCTACCAGTGTTACCTGAGATCTCAAACAAACCACTTAAACTCATGTGGCAGACATAAGCTACACAAGCTCCAAGCAAGGATCACCATTGACCTAATTTACTGGATTAATGATTGTCTTACCCTAGACTACTGGATATAGTAACAAGTATTCATCAGATCTTTACATGCTTTTCTTCTGTCTTTCAGAGAAAATGCCTGGTATTGGTAAATTTAAGATATTTCCAAGGTAGAATGAGTACCCTAAATTACAATCACTCAGATTCTACAGGGACACTCTGTAGAATCTACTTACATAGCATTCTCATATTGGGAATTCTGTGTATGGGATATTACATAAGTGAACTAGAATATAGTCTCTTTAAATAGTGTTCAGCTTTGGAACACCTAATATATGAAGATACTTCAAAAAGTTCATGGAAAATGGTAATTAAAGTTTATTATCATGCAAAAAATTGAATTCTGTTCACAATGTTTTCATAATATACATTTCCACCAACTTTTTAAACACTTTGTACTTATTGCCCTGGAAGATGAGATTTCCTAAAAGCGTTGCTTGTGCATAGAGAAACTGCAGGGTGACAATGAATTTCAGTCAGCTATTAACATGTGCTGTCCCTCAGTTTGCCAAAAATAAAGGAAACGCTTAACCTAGTCTTCAATTCCCTCTTGAGTTGTACCAGTTACTGGTTTAAATTAACCAGGGAGTGTTATAAGTACTAGCCATGGCCTAGTCCTCTTTGTAGGACCACAGGATGAAAAATCAGGCAGGTACCTCCAAAGAGACATCATGCTGGTGATGAATGGAACCCAGAGAAAAATGGACAGAGCTATACTGACAGCCAGTGCTGTGAAACCCATCTTTCATTTACCTGAACAACTTCTGTGGTGAAAAGCACTGCTGTTTATCCTACAGCTACCAGCTGAATAACCACACAATTGAAAAATTGTATCCTTATGACTATGTCATCTGGTTAAACTCATTCTGAAGAAAACTGTCACGTTTGAGAAACAATTTTGCTTACTCCAATTTTCAGAAATGCCAACATTGATGTATATTTCTTCCTTATTGTTGGATGGTACTTAATTCAGTTCAGCAGAGTTGTGCACAGAGATATGATATTCAATGTCTAGTGTTTTTATGCTTCAGTCTAAGCTTTTACTTTCCTTGATGGTGTGGATGAGTTTGCATTTTTGTGGAATATTTTCTTTAAAATATATATTTAAATGTATATTTTTAAATATAATTATGTTTAACACATCTGTGACTTATGATAAAATTATATTTTTAACTCAGCCATTACATTTCCCCTATATATTGCTCAAATTCATCTTGCAGTCCATTCTTCAGCCTTTGTGATAATAGAATCTGACCTTTCAGAGCAGAATGACATTCAAGTTGATAGAATAACATAGCCTTCTGTCATACTTGTCAAATAAGGCAAGGATTTAAACCAGATAAAGACTAACATCAGTGCCACTAGGATATGCCTGTACTCATAACTTCTGCTCCTAAATACATGGGTATTTTTCCTCACATGAATCCATCCTCCAACTTTCTGAACACCAACTGGCTCAATTGAATTGAATTCTGACACTTCTTATCCAGCGTTCGTGTCAGATACTGCAGGTAAAGTATTCAGTCTGGCAAGACTAGCCCCACTTTAGATGCCAATTCCAAATCCAGGCCACCTTTACTTCTAACTGCAGGTTCTGAATCAAAGATTTCCCAAGACTCCTGGGATAATCTTGATAATGTGCTAAAATGAATTACAGAACTCAGGAAAACAGTTCACTTATTATAACAAGTTTATTTCAAAAGACTTAATTCTGGAATATCCAGAGGGGGAGATACACAAGGAAATCTATGAGATATAATTGAGGAGCTTCGATGACCTCTGTATGTGCCACTCTCCCAGGTCCTCAATATATTCTCCATTTCAGAAACTCTCTGAACTCCCTAGAGGTTTCTATGAAAGTTTTCATTACGTTAGTAGACATTAATTATCTGCCATTAGTGACTGATTCACTTCAACTCTGTTTACCTCCCCACAGGTTGAGGAATGGAGTTGAAAGCCCCAACCTCAAACCAGACTCCATGCTAACACTATCTGGAGTCTCCACTCATTGTTTCAGTGTAAAGATCACCTCAGTGATTCCAAGAATTTTAGAAGATCTTTTTCAAGGACAAGAAAAAGGCCATCAATGTTTCTTAGTCTATCCAATATAATAGTAATGTTTCACATATGCCTTAGTTTGTACTCTATGTCTCTTTTATGGTTGATGCTTTGAGATTCCGGTGCCCAAAGGTGTTCTATTGCTGATTTGTTCCTGAATAAACTTTCTATTCTTTATAGTAAAAGCCAAGATAAAGAGGCCAGTGTTGTGGTATAGTGGGGAAAGCCGCCACCAGTGACACCAGCACTCCATCTGGGTGCCAATTCACATTCCAGTGCTCTATTTCCAATCCAACTCCTTGCTAATGGCCTCGAAAGCAGTGGAAGATGACTCAAGTTATTTGGGCTCCCACCACCTATGTGGTAGACCTGGAGGAAGCTCCTAGCTCCTGACTTCAGCCTGGCCCAGTTCTGGCCATTGCGGCTATGGCCATCTTTGCTGAGGTAGGAGGAGCGAACCAGTGAATGGAAAACTTCTCTGTCTGTCTCTCCCTCTCTCTATAATTCTGACTTTCAAATAAATAAATCTTTAAAAAAAAGCAAAGGTAAAAGAGGGAAAGCAGTTAGAGAATATAGTGTTTCTCTTCTGGAAGAGTGGTAGTTAAAGTCATCATAAACTAGCATTTAATCAGAGAGCTGCAAGAGGTGGATGAATATCTAATGAAAACATCAGGTGAAGGAACATTCTAGGGAGAGTAAATATGTCAGAATTGATATATAGTTAAGAAAGTTTCAGAATTATTAAGGAAGACAAGATGTTGAAAGTCAAGTGATACAGAGAGGATGATAGATGATAACAGAGCTGTGGACAGGTAGCATATCCTTAGTCGTTCTGAGACTCTTTATTCCAGTAATGGTGCGGGACTCTTGGGGATTTTTGAAATGAGGAATGATATCTTCAATTTTTTAGAAAAATACAGCTTGTCAACAGAATATTCAAAGAAAACCCCAAAAACCTTATAATTTTAGCCTATTTCTTCTTCATAGTCAAGCCTAAAATAAAGCCTTCTATGCAGGTAATTTATCTGGGAATTGATCCCAAGAAGCAGCACTGAAGTTACAGGAACACAGAAAAATAAATAAAGAAAAGAATATAATGTTACTCTGTTTACTGTTGTTATAACTAACTGGTGTTCCATCTCACTGGGACCTTTTGTATAAATAAGAAATATATCTTAGAAACTTCAGCTTGCAAAATATTTTATACTTGAGTGCTCACTGCAATTGGCAAGAGTGGGCCCATGTGGTATTACCTCCGCAGGGTTGAGTATTTGTTATTTCAAAGAGATGATATTGCAAACTTTGATACCATGAGTTAGAGAAGCCTCTTCGTAGAGAGTAGATGATTTACAATATTATACTCTTCAATTTTAAATAGAGCATTTCTGACAAGAAAATGAGTAGTAACATGTGATTACAATGATTATTAGGCAATAGTAAAGTAAAATCTGTTGCTACTGCATGAGTTTGTTTGAAACTCTTCCAGAGTCAGTCCTTAAGATAGTGAATAGAATTAAAGATATGCTTTAATAGATAGTGCACCTCTGCATAGGTACTATAGAGTGTGGGTTTCCAAGTGACATTACTTCTGTATGGATAGTCTTCTAGCAGAAAATAATTTCAATATTTCTTGATTAACCATTTTCTTGCAATCAGGAGATATACAGTTCAGCACATGATCAGTCGGACTTACCCCTAATGGTAGAGCTAGAAACGTGCCAGGGAATTCTAATTCAATCCCATCAAGGTGGCATGTACCAATGCCATCTTACTTGTTAAAGTGATTAGTTTAAGTTCATAATTGATCAAAAAGATAGGATTAAATGTCAAAGGGATTACATAAATAAGACCAGTGTCTGCAAATAATAATTGATACAATTAAAAGGAGGAGAATGATCCTACATGGAAATGAGGATACACAGCAGACTCATAGAATGGCAGATGCCCTAAACAGCACTCTGGTCTCAGAATCAGCCCTTAAGGCATTCGGATCTGGCTAAAAAGCCCTTGAGAGTATTTCAGGCATGGAAAGCCAAGATACTCTGGCAAAAAATAAATGACCTAAATGAAAGATCTTGGTGAGTGAGATCTTGGTAGAAAGAACAGGCCATTAAAGAAGGAGGTAGCTTTCTCTGAAGGGTGGAGAGAACTTCCACTTTGAATATGATCTTGTCTAAATAAAATCAGAGTTGGTGAACTCAAGAGGCTTCCATAGCCTTGGCAGCTCATGACAAGAGCCTTGGGTGATTACTGATAGCATAAATAAGACTGTCAGTTGTAAGTCAACAACAGGAGTCACTGTGCACTTACTCCCCATGTAGGACCTCTATCTTTAATGTGTTGTACTATGCGAATTAATGGTAAAACTACTACTCAAACAGTACTCTATACTTTGCGTGTCTGTGTGGGTGCAGTCTGTTGAAATCTTTGCTTAGTATTTACTAAGTTGATCTTCTGTATATAAAGATAATTGAAAATGAATTGTGATGAGGAATAGGATGGGAGAGGGAGTGGGAGATGGGATGGTTGTGGGTGGGAGGGAGGTTATGAGGGGGAAGCTGCTATAATTCAGAAGTTGTTATTTGAAAATTTATATTTATTAAATAAAAGTTGAAAAAAAGAATTTATCAAAGAGTATGTTTTTGCCTCCTCTCTTTAAATAACCTCTAATGAAATTTAATCATAGGCAGGTGTCGCGGCTCACTTGGCTAATCCTCCGGCTGTGGCACTGGCACCCCGGGTTCTAGTCCCAGTTGGGGCACCAGTTCTGTCCTGGTTGCTCCTCTTCTAGTCCAGCTCTCTGCTGTGGCCTGGGAAGGCAGTGGAGGATGGCCCAAGTGCTTGGACCCTGCACCCACATGGGAGATCAGGAGGAAGCACCTGGCTCCTGGCTTCGGATTGGCGCAGCAGCCATTTGTGGGGTGAACCAATGGAAGGAAGACCTTTCACTCTGTCTCTCTCTCTCTCACTGTCTAATTCTGCCTGTCAACAACAACAAAAAAAGAAATTTAACCATAAGTCACAAGGATGTTTGTATTCTTTATGGAGTAATAGGAGAGATGCAGAGGGAGATGGCGAAGAAGGAGAGGGAGAGGGAGAAAGTGAGGGAAATTGAGATTTTCCAAACTATTTCAGATATAAATTGCCTAGGTTCCATTTCAACAGTTAATATAATTATATATTAATGATGCCAATCTGTTTATATCTTTGCAATTTTGACAGCTTTAAGTAGAATATTTCTAACAGAAAAACTAGGGTGCAATATGTGATTACCACTACTATTTAGCAATGATAATTTTATAAGGCATAATTTGATTTAGCACTAAAGGTGTTCTCCAAATATCTGAGAACCACAAACCCAAGCATGAATGGATATTTTGACGATACTGTCGATCTAATGACAGTTTATCTCGCCCTTGCCTTTTATATAAATTCTTTATTAGCTTTTTTAAAATTCATAAATGAATCAATTTATACACAATTTTTGTATTGAAATATATAAACATTGTGGAGTGGATAAATCAAGCTAATTAACATAAGCATTACCTCATATTTTCAGATTTTAATGGCTAGAATAGGTAAAGTTTACTTTTTTAGTGATTTTCAAGGATGAAATTCATTATTATTAACTAGAGTTAACATATTATGAAAAGATTTCTTGAGTTCCTTCCTCCAAAGTAAAATTGTGTATCCTTTACCAATAGCTTCTCAATCCCTACCCTTCCACCCAGATCCTAGGAATGACCACTCTCTTCTCTACTCCTGAGTTAAACTTTTTAGATTTCACATACAATGGACACAATGAATTATCTGATTTTTGTGCTTGGCTTTCTTCATATAATGTATAGGTTCATTAGGGATGGAACAATTGAAAAAAATTTATTAAATTTTTAAAGACTGAATACTATTGAGATGTGTGTGTGTGTGTGTGTGTGTATTTACATGTGCCTATCTCAGCTGTATCAGTTCATCCACTGATGTACACTTATGTTAATTCAACATGTTGGCTGTTATAAACAATGCTGCAATAAATATGGGAGTGCAGATATATTTTTGACATCCTGGTTTCATTTGCTTTTGGTATATACACAGTAATGGGTTTGGGGATAATAAGATAGTTCTATTTTTACTTTTTTTCTGAAGAATTCTAGGCTGTTTTCCATAATGGTTGTACTAATTGCCATTTCCACCAATGATATTCATGGGTTCCTTTACCTCCACATACTGTTCAATAATTACTTGTTCTCTTTTGTAATTTCCCTAATAGCCATTCTAATTGGATTGATAATTCATTATGTTTTGATTTGCAATTCCCTGATAGTGATTTTTTTAAAGATTTATTCATTTCTTATTTTAAAGGCAGAGTTACAGAGAGGCAGAGAAACAGAGAGAGAGAGAGAGAGAGAGAGAGAGAGAGAGAGAAAATCTTCTATCTGTTGTTTCACTCTCCAAATGACCGCAATAGCCAGAGCTGGGCTGATCCGAAGCAAGGAGCCAGGAGCTTCTTCCAGCTCTCCCATGTGGGTGCAGGGGCCCAAGCACTTGGGCCATCTTCTGCTTTCCCAGGCCATAGCAGAGAGCTGGATCCAAAGTGGAGCAGCCAGGACTAGAACCAGCACCATATGGCACTGCAGGTGGCAGCTTTACCTGCTACGCCATTGTGCCAGCCCCAATAGTAATTTTTGTGCAAGTTTTTGTATACCTCTTAGCCATTTGTGTATCTTCTTTTGGGATATGAACTTTCAATTTACCAATTTCTAATTGGATTATTAGTATTGAGTTCAGTACATTCCATATTAATTCTGGTTACTAGCCATTTATTAGACATATTGCAAATATTTTCTCCTGGATTCAGGGAAATAGCATTCTTTGGGACAGCTTACTTGAATAGAACTAGTTATGGATACCTTTTTTGATGGGCTGAATATCATTTGAGACTATATGTTAAATAGAGGCCCATTAGACACCTCATTTAAAAAAGAAAATTTCCAGAGGCTGGTGCTGTGTCAGAGCAAGTAAAGCCACTGCCTGCAGCCAGTATCCCATATGGGAGCTGGTTCGAGTCCTGGATGCTCCACTTCTAATCCAGCTCTCTGCTATGGCCTAGGAAAGCAGTGGAAGATGGCTCAAGTCCTTGGACCCCTGCCTCCACATGGAGACCTGGAAGAAGCCCCAGGCTTCTAGCCTCAGATCGGCACAGCTTTGGCTCTTGCAGCCATTTGGGGTGTGAGCCAGTGGGTGGAAGTGGTGTTGCTTTTCTGAAAGTAAAGCTTTTACTGAAATCAATTGGTTTTATTAGTTTATTTAAGAGGTAAAGAGATTCATACAGAGAGAAAGAGAAAGAGAGAGGTAGTCAGACAAATGTATTCAATAATTTCACTGAAGGGATTGAGGAAACATTTTCTTGAAGCATCAGAAGGAATAGCAGCCTTCAAGATCAAAGGAAAGGAGGGCATTGTACATACATATTGCACTAAATAAAACTGTGGCCCTTTGGAATAGAGGCAAATGTGGAACAACTGCAAATGTCTTATGCAGATATCCATCCTTATCCTTTAAGTACGAATTGTATATAGTGACTATTTCCTGAAGAGAATAGTGGTGAGTGGGGATAAGGAGAGTGGAAAATAACCACACAGTGGAGAAATCAGATCCTCTCAGTCTCAGTCATAATGATGCTATAGTTTTTTTTTTTTTAATATTTATTTAAAAGGAAGTGCAAGGGGCTGGCGCTGTGGCGCAGCGGGTTGATGCTCTGGCCTGAAGCGCCGGCACTCCATATGGGCTCTGGTTCTGGTCCCGGCTGATCCACTTCCCATCCAGCTCTTTGCTATGGCCTGGGAAAGCAATGGAGGATGACCCTAGTCCTTAGGCCCCTGCACCCACGTGGGAGACCCGAAGGAAGCTCCTGGCTCCTGGTTTTTGATTGGCACAGCTCCAGCCGTGGCGGCCAATTGGGGAGTGAACCATCAGATGGAGTATCTCTCTCTCTCTCTTCTGTGACTTTCAAATAAATAAATATATCTTTGGGGAAAAAAAAGGCAGTGCAAAAGAGACAGCAGGAGAGACAGAGACCAGGGGAGAAATCTTGCATCCACTGGAAGATTCACCCTCCAAATGCCTCAACAGCCAGGGTGAGGCCAGGACAAAGCCAAGGCTTAGGAATTCCATCTGAGTCTCCACGTGGCTGGGAGAAAGGGAGGTACTGGGTCATTAATTGCTGTTTCCCAGACACATCACCAAGAAGCTGGATTGCAAGCAGAAAGTAGCTGGAATTCAAACAGGATCTGCTATAAGGGATGTGGGCATGGGAGCTCTGCACTACCATGGTCAACCTGTAGGGATGTAGTTTTTATGCTGATATAATGCAAATTACTCAAGTAGCATTCTTTCTCAGACCACTAACTCCCATGTAACCAAAAGAAATTCATATACACACACACGCACACACATCAAAATTGAGGAATATTTTTAAAAGTCTCTGATTATAATTCCTTAAAATGTTAAGGTCGGGGGCCTGCACTGTGGTATTTTGGGGTAAGCCTCCACCTGCAGCACCTGGATCCCATATGGGTGCCAGTTCAAGTCCTGTCTGCTCCTCTTCCAATCCAGCTCTCTGCTATGGCCTGGGAAAGCAGTGGAAGATGGTCAAAGTGCCAGGGCCCTGCACCCGTGTGGGAGACCCAGAAGAAGCATCTGGCCCTGGCTTCAGACTAGCACAGTTCTGGCCCTTGTAGCCATTTGGGGAGTGAGTCAGTGGATGGAAGACCTCTCTTTCTCTCTCTCTGCCTCTGCCTAACTGTAACTCTGCCTTTCAAATAAATAGATAAATCTTTTATAAAAAAGAGAGAGAAAAGAAAATTTTCTCCCTCAAAATTTCTGTCTTCATTCTATTCATTTTTAAAATATAGAGTGTATGAACTGGCACTGATACTGATTTGTTTATTAATATTTCCCGTATAAATAAGCCTTGTGCCTTTTGGGTTCTTGCCATGAATTCAGAGAATTCTGAATATTGCCTCAAATAGACCAGGCAGCATGGCAAGTTTTTAAGCTTTTTATTCAATGACAGAAATGCACAGGGAGAAAGAAAAGTCCGGAAATTAAGTTGGGGTATCTACTGAGCAAAAAGCAAGCCTTGAGCCACGTGCAGCGAGCATTTGGTTAAGAGCAGTTACAAGGAGCTTATCACAGGCAGCAAAGCTAAGATCTGAAGGGCATGTGCCACAAAGGCTCAGAGTAACAAGGACAAAAAAGATCCATAATGGTGAAAAAGGATGAGGAAAAGAAAAGAGGGCTGGGCCCACTGAGTTTCAGGCCTTTAATCCACTTCTCAAGGGGGTGATTATTTAGCCTGATTGGCAGGTGGGTGCACAAGTGTGGTCAGGAAGGGGCATGAGATCACACAGGGGAGTGGTGAAGGCATGGTCTTCCAGCTCACAACTCTAATCAAATTTATCCCATCTGCCTGCCTACATTAGCACTGTGACAATGAGTAAACCAGTAACTTACCTATTTCAGTCTGTTTTCCTAAAAGTGTAAAAACTTCCCAGTTGCTCAGTAAGAAATTAAAAATTAAAACATTCGGCCGGCGCCGCGGCTCACTAGGCTAATCCTCCGCCTAGCGGCGCCGGCACACAGGGTTCTAGTCCCGGTCGGGGCGCCGGATTCTGTCCCGGTTGCCCTTCTTCCAGGCCAGCCCTCTGCTGTGGCCAGGGAGTGCAGTGGAGGATGGCCCAGGTGCTTGGGCCCTGCACCCCATGGGAGACCAGGAAAAAGCACCTGGCTCCTGGCTCCTGCCATCGGATCAGCGCGGTGCGCCGGCCGCAGTGCACCGGCCGCGGCGACCATTGGAGGGTGAACCAACGGCAAAAAAAGGAAGACCTTTCTCTCTGTCTCTCTCTCTCACTGTCCACTCTGCCTGTAAAAAAAAAAAAAAAAAAAAAATCTTTATAACTTTCAATGTATAGTTGTGTTGTTTTTCTGAAAGTAAAGCTTTTACTGAGGCCGGCACTGTGGAGTAGCAGGAAAAGCCGCCGCCTGCAGTGCTGGCATCCCATGTGGGCTCCGGTTCAAGTACCAGAGTACCAGCTGCTCCACTTCTGATCCAGTTTTCTACTATGGCCTGGGAAAGCATGTAAGAAGACCCAAGTCTTGGGCTCCTGCACCTACGTGGGAGATCTGGAAGAAGCTCCTGGCTCCTGGCTTCGGATCAGCCCAGCTCTGGCCCTTGCGGCCAATTAGGGAATGAACCAGTGGATGGAAGACCTCTCTCTCTCTCTCTCTCTCTCTGCCTCTCCTTCTCTCTCGGTGTAACTCGGACTTTCAAGTAAATAAATAAATCTTAAAAAAAAAAAAAAGAAAGCAAGTTCTTTTTTTAGTTTTTATTATTATTTTTTTGACAGGCAGAGTGGACAGTGAGAGAGAGAGACAGAAAGGTCTTCCTTTGCCATTGGTTCACCTTCCAATGGCCACCGCGGCCGGCGCACCACGCCAATCCAAAGACAGGAGCCAGGTGCTTATCCTGGTCTCCCATGGGGTGCAGGGCCCAAGCACTTGGGCCATCCTCCACTGCCTTCCCAGGCCACAGCAGTGAGCTGGCCTTGAAGAGGGACAACTGGGACAGAATCCGGTGCCCCGACCAGGACTAGAACCCGGTGTGCTGGCGCGGCAAGGCGGAGGATTAGCCTATTGAGCTGCAGTGCCGGCTGGAAAGTAAGTTATTTAGCTGGTTCACTTGTCAATTGTTCACAGCAGCCAGGCCTGAGCCAGGCCAAAACTGGGAGACAGAAAATCCAGTCTCCCAGGTAGGTAGCAGCTACTCACCTAATTTGGTCAGCTACTTCCTCCTAGAATCTGCATTAGTGGAGAGTTCAAATGGGTGTGCGGTCAGGACATGAACCCAGCTACTATGATGTGGAACATAGGTGTCTTAACCACTAGACCAAATGCTCACTACACTACTTTTAGAAATACTTAGAATGTGATTGACCTGGATGACCTGACCAGCTGTATGAAGCATGCTCCTTTGGTCTCTCCAGCAGCTGTGTTCATAGTTGGACACAGTTTGACTTTCCCAGATAGAGGGGACATTTTTTGGAAGCAAAGCCTATACAAACAGCTGTGTTCATTTTTCATCTTATTCAAGTGCATTTCTTATTTTATGCAGTGGGATGGCTTTATTTAATATGTATTCTGCTTTATAATCTGAGCCAATACCTGTTTCAATACCATCCACAATGAAGGAGAAGTGCCATAGAGTTGGTCAACCCATCCAGGGCTGGTTTTGTCTACATATATGATTTTTAAAAATGTATAATCAAGAGCAACATTATGACTAGCCAATAAATAGGTTATTCTATTCTGTTACTACTGTTTTCAGTAATACAGCCCTGATTATTTACTGAATCCACATCAGTTTTAAAATATGGTCCAAAAATGTTTTGTACAATGATTCCTCCTACAATTCTTACCTCATTCAAGTTATATTTCATTTTATAGCTTAGATGAAAGTAGAGGTAGAGATAGAACACTTAATGTATTAAAATATTAACAATTATTTAAGTGAAGAATAAATATTAAGTCATTGTCATTTGGTAACTTTTTATAGATATAAACTTTTGAAATGTGAAGTATTGTTTTACAATTTTTTTTTTTTTTAATGAGAGAGAGGGAGAGAGAGAGAAAGTCTTCCTTCCGGTGGTTCACCCCCCAAGTGGCTGCTACAGCTGGTGCGCTGTGCAGATCCAAAGCCAGGAGCCAGGTGCTTCCTCCTGGTCTCCCATGCAGGTGCAGGGCCCAAGCACTTGGGCCATCCTCCACTGCCTTCCTGGGCCACAGCAGAGAGCTAGACTGGAAGAGGAGCAACTGGGACAGAACCTGGTGCCCCGACTAGGACTAGAACCCAGGGTGCCGGTGCCACAGGCGGAGGATTAGCCTAGTGAGCTGCAGCGCCGGCCCTAATTTTACAAATTTTAAAAACAAATTAAAATGAGGAATTTATAGAACCAAATAGCAATATTGGGTGATGGTAATGCATGAACCTTAAATTAATGCTATTTGAGTCGCCTACTTTAAATTATTAGACAACTGAAGCTATTTAAACATTGGGTATTTGATGACAAAAAGGAATGCTTGTGGATTTTTTGTTTGTTTTTCTGTTTAGGTCTGATACTGGTTTTGCATTTATACCATTTAACATCCCTCTAATTTGAGAGCTACTTGTTGAAAGATTTACAGACAAAATGATATGAAGCTAGGAATGTTCTTTAAAATTATCTGAGGCAATTCAGGCATTTTGGAGCAGCAGGTTAAGTTCATTGTTGGGATGGCCACATCCCAAAATGCAGTGTCTGGTTCAAGCCCTGGTTTCTGATGCAGCTTCCCATGATGTACATGGGAGGCCCTTGGTAATGGCTCAACTACTTGTGTTCCTGACACTTTGTGGGAGACTCATGGAGTTTCTATTTCCTGACTTCAGCCTAGCCAAGCACTGATGTTGTAGGCATTTACGAAGAAAACCAGCAGATGAATGATCTCCCCCAGCCACACTGGACCACCATCACTCTGCCTGTCAAGTAAATAAATATATCTTTAAGAAATTATTTGTGGCAGGAAAAAGGATAGGAAATGGAATAGGATAGGAGATGGAATTCACCTTGAGTTGATAATCGTTGAAGGTGAATTGTGAAATCTTGGGCATTATTATAATCTTTCTTATGTGTTTAGAAATTCACAAATAATTCAGTGCTGTAGACCAGACTATTTAGAGTCAAATATGCTCATTTACTGATTATATCCTGGAGCTGGTTACTTAACATGCATGAGCTTTAAAATTCTCCCCTGTAATTTGAGGACATGTTTAGAATAGACATTTGTATGATTTTAATCAGGAATAAAGGCATTAATAATTGAAATACTTAATCAGTGGTTGACCCTAAATAAGCACTGAGTAAATGTTAGCTTACCATTTTATCTTCAAATTAGCTGAAGCTAATATTTTTTAAGGGTGTAATTTACATAGAAATCTGTTTCACTCTAAATGTTTTCCTTTGTAGACAGAATAAGAAGGAGAATGTTATTGCTTCCCTGCAGTAATATCAATCTTAAGAAATACAAAATTTTACACAATATAAATAATCAAATTTTTAAAGAGAGAAAGTAGTTTACCATAATATAATTAATGGAGAAACTCTACTAGTTTATCAAGAATTTTCTCTTAGTTCTAAAAGCTAATTCAGCTTTGATCCAAAAATATTACCGTTATAATTCCTATTATGTCTGGTTCATATGCTTTGGCTATAAAGATATTATGTAATTTTTGTCTCATTTAAATTTCCTGGTTCACAAAGTATTTTTGGAAGATTATAGTAAAATTCAGTAAGAAGTTCATAGCTATATGATTCGTTTTCATCTAACTTTTTTAACACATTGGACACAATCAAATGAAATAAGTTGCAAGAAGTTCACAAATTTAAGAATGCAAATTAATTAGTGACATTAATACAATGCTTTCACAAATTATTTAAATGATTTTGCAAATTATCATCCTTTGCTTTTTAGTGAATAAAACTTAGAAGGCATAATAATGGATCACCATCTTTTAAATTGGAAAGTTGACTGTGTATTCATAGATTATGGTAAATTGTTGATTACTGCAAAGTAGTTATTCCAAATTTTAGCTAAATTTATTATGTGTTATGTTTGCACAAAGATGCAGTATGATAAAATAAGAGAAGTGCTTATCATTCATTAAATTACTGTTAAACGACTTACAGATTTTGAAGAAGTATTTTAAATATTTGAACCAGGACAATGGTGATTACTACAGAAAAGACTACATCATTTCATATCCAAATCCCAGTGCCTAAGATAGTGAGTGTTCTATAATATATATAATGCCTGAACATGTAGTGATTGTGGATTTTAAAGGAGTTGAGTATAAGGGAATTTATAAGTTCGAAACATAATATATTCACTGGCAAAGATTGTAGTTTAGAAATTCTTCACATCAGTAATTCAATGAAAGAATTGGCCAATGTTTCATCATGCAGAATTTATTCATGTCTGGCAACATTAACATTTAAGGAGGCATGAAATAGCAAGTAAACTTAGATTTAAGAAAACCAAAGAGCCACAGTCAAACATTTTGCTATTTGTGCTTTGTAAACAAAAGCTAATGATGACTGACTATATTTTTCATCTTCTCAGAGGTTTGGTTGTATAGCCTTACTGTGAGTTTGATTAATGCAATCACTTATATAGTTTAATCCTTTTCAGTTTAGATATACAACTTAAATAACTTGTAGAAAAACATCTTATTTTCCAAACAGTAGAGAATATTTCTGATTTCTACTTAAATTTATATGACTCAAGATTAAAATTTTAGCCAAATGAAATCTTATTGAGATGAAAAAACATTGCTGTATATTTAAGGAAACAGTATAAAAAATGAATATTTGTGCACCAATATTAACCTTCAACTGGGTAATATATTCAGATAGAAAACTTTTATTTTAATGAATTTATGCAGAAATCCATAGTTGAATCAACATAGATATCTGATTTTCATTTTTAAAATTATAATAGACCATAGGGACTTGTTAAGTCAGGGCTTCAGTTCCTTTCTATGGTTTACTTTACTTCTTATTTCACTATTCTTCTCATTTATTATCTTGACTTCTTTTGTTAATCTTTTATTTTTATCTAACTCAATTTATTCTGATTTAGTTTCTGGTATTTACTGTATATTTCTCTTTGTTGTATTCTGTTTCTAATCTATTTTGAACAGAATTTGAAAGCTGTTCAAATAAACTAAACTCAAGAGAGAGCTGATTGCTTCCTTCCTTTTATTTATCAGGACTACGCTGAGAAGGAGAATACTATTGCAAAAGCTCTGGAAGATCTGAAGGCCAATTTTTACTGCGAACTCTGTGACAAACAGTATTATAAACATCAGGAATTTGACAACCACATTAATTCATATGACCATGCTCACAAGCAGGTAAGGAAGAGATGTGCAGGAAAACAGTGGCCATTCTGAACTTTTGGAGTATGTTGAATTGTGAAGACTGTATAAGTATAATATTTTTATTTAATTTTTCTTTGACTTACCATTTTTAAAGATGTCATTCTGGGGTGATGATTTGATGACTTAAGGTAAAATCCCTTTTTTAAAAAAATGCACCAAAAGCAATGTTTGAGACAACTGGTCAACATAAAGGAAGACCATTCATTTGCCTTTTAATGAGTTATAGTGTTTTGAAAACAATATTCTGCAAGTTATGAGCCTCTGAATGTCCACAAATGTATGAGACTTTTGAATATTTTAATCGTTATTATATTTGTCATGTGTAAAGGAATTATATACATATGTTCATATATCACTTAACTATAGGGATATGTTCTGAGAAACATATCATAAGAGTGAGTATATCAATAAACACATCATGAGAGCAATTTCATCACTGTGTAGAGATCATATTGTGTTCTTAACATATACCAAGATGGGTACACCATCACTAAGAGATAGACCCTTAAGAGTATATACTGTCATTCACCAAAATGTCCTCGTGAGACTCTGACTATAGTTTGCAGCACACATTTTAGATTTAACTACTGTGAAAGAAGAAAAGGGGAAAGAATAGTTGATGTGCTAGAAATGATTCAGTGTTTTGATTTAAATCCATAGTTAACATGTATACAGCTTATGTTAATATTACTTTCATTTTACTATCATTTATAAATCCAAGGTTGATTTTTAGAAAAGTCTAAGGAGGAGGTTAAAACAACAATGATTTCAGAAAATAAATTAATTGTGATTCTGTTTTCTGACACGCTACATATTTACCAGTGCACCAATGTTTGCTGTTTAGCCGACTTTATATAACCATTTTAGGATCAGCTTATAAGTATTTTCTATGCAGCCATAACTCATGGATACAATCCACAGTATTCACTTTAGTGTTAATAAAAGATACATTTTAAAATAGATGAACCTACACTAACTTTCCATCAATATCAGAGTTATTTAGTCTAAGGGAAGAGTAATGGGAAAATGATCATGTTAAATGTTTACGAAGCAATGCTATGCATTTTATTTTGCATTTTTTATTTTCATTTTATTTTCCTTCCAGTCTTTAGTACAGACTAAGCTTTGTTTAGCAGTCTTTTGTAAGAAAATGGTTAGCCTTCAATTATATACATGAGCAAGTAATGCATACTTAGCTTATTATCTGTTCTTATTCTTTTGTTTCCTGGTCTATTATAGAGCCACTGAGACACTGGCTAAGGGAGATTTTTTTTTTTTCTTATTAAATTCCCATTTATTTATTTTTTTTTAGATCTGAACTTTAATTCTTTTTTTTAAAACTTTTATTTAATGAAGATAAATTTCCAAAGTACAGCTTATGGATTACAATGGCTTCCCCCCCATACCGTCCCTCCCACCCACAACCCTCCCCTTTCCCACTCCCTCTCCCCTTCCATTCACATCAAGATTCATTTTCGATTATCTTAATATACAGAAGATCAGCTTAGTATACATTAAGTATGGATTTCAACAGTTTGCTCCCACACAGAAACATAAAGTGAAAAATAATAGATGATTTTTTAAATAGTGATGAAATCAGATCAGACCTATTGTCATGTTTAATCCCAGTGAGAGTCAAGTTGGGAATTGATAATTTCTTTTTTTTTTTTTTTTTTTTTTTTTTTTTACAGAGGATCAGTTTAGTATGCATTAAGTAAGGATTTCAACAGTTTGCACCCCCATAGAAACACAAAGTGAAATATATTGTTTGAGTACTCGTTATAGCATTAAATCTCAATGTACAGCACATGAAGGATAGAGATCCTTAATGAGGAGTAAGTGCACAGTGACTCCTGTTGTTGACTTTACCAATTGACACTCCTGTCTATGGCATCAGTAATCTCCCTATGCTCCAGTCATGAGTTTCTAAGGCTATGGAAGCCCTCTGAGTTCTCCGACTCTTATCTTGTTTAGACAAGGTCATAGTCAAAGTGGAGGTTCTCTCCTCCCTTCAGAGAAAGGTACCTCCTTCTTTGAGGACCTGTTCTTTCCACTGGGATCTCACTCACAGAGATCTTTTGCCAGAGTGTCTTGGCTTTCCATGCCTGAAATACTCTCATGGGCTTTTCAGCCAGATCCGAATGCCTTTAGGGCTGATTCTGAGGCCAGAGTGCTATTTAGGACATCTGCCATTCTATGAGTCTGCTGAGTATCTCACTTCCCATGTTGGATCACTCTCCCCTTTATTTACTCCATTGATTAGCGTTAGCAGGTACTAGACTTGTCTATGTGCTCCCTTTGACTCCCAGTCCCTCCACCATGACCAACTGTGAACTGAAATTGATCACCTGGAACAGTGAGATGGCATTGGAGATGTTTTGACAGAAATATTCCTATTTTTACATAAAGATACATGCATATGAATATATCATTTCTTGACAAATATTAAAATATATCACAAAATAATAATGAGTTTTGTTCTACAATTAGTGGCAATTTTTGGATAAAAAAATTCTGGAATGCTATTCCTAACCTGATACATATGAGAAAGTTGTTCCTTTGAGTATTTCTAGGTATTCAAAAGCACATGATAGATTAATGTATATGTTTCATCATGTATGGTAAGTGTTAGTGTCTCAAGAATATCTCACTAAGTATTAATATATTTTGCCCCCTGACCCCAAAGCATTATTCAGTCCTAAAGTTGTTTTGAAGATCAAGCTCTGGTTATCACATTTCCTCCTCTCTTTTTTAAAGATTATTTATTTGAGAGGTAGAGTTACAGAGAGAGGGGGAGAGATAGAGAGAAAGGTCTTCCACCTGCTGGTTCTTTCCCCAAATAGCAGCAATGGCCAGAGCTGGACAATCTGAAACCAGGAGCCAGGAGTTTCTTCCAGATCTCCCTTGTGGATACAGGGGCCTAAGCACTTGGGCCATCTTCCAGTGCTTTCCCAGGCCATAAGCAGAGAGCTGGATCAGAAGAAGAGCAGCCAGGACACAAACTGGTGCCCAAAGGGGAAGCTGGCATCGCAGGTGGAGGCCTAGCCTATGCCACAGTGCCAGTCTGTCACATTTCCCTTTTAGCTTCTTATTCTTAGTGAATTTAGAATTGTTCTGTAGTCAGCCCTAAAGTTGTTTTGAAGATCAAACTCTAGTTATCACATTCTCTTTTTACCTCCTTCTACACAGTGAATTTGGGATTCTCTGTATATTTTGTAAAGATTCATTCATTTATTTGAAAGTCAGAGTGACAGAGTGTGTGGAAAAAAATATCTTACATGTGCTGATGCATTCACCAAATGGTAGCAATGGTGGGGCTGGGCTAGGCTGAATCTAGTAACCTGGAACTCTATCTGGTTTCCCATGTGCATAGCAGGAGCCCAAATACTTAGGCCATCTGCTGCTGCTTTCTCAGGCACACTATCGGGGAGCAGGATAGGAAGTAGAACAGCTGGGAATGGAACCAGCGCTCAGATATGAGATGCAGGCATAGCAGGCAGTGGTTTAAGTTACTGCCCCATATTTTCTATATTCTACATAGGTCACCTCAGGTATTCCTGCTGGGTCTGGCTTGGTATTTTGAAAATCTAGAGGCTGATCTTTGACAAAGTTCAGGGGCATCAATCACTATGGATAGATAACACCATCAAAACTCTTACGAACTCTGGTCAGCAGCACAGTTGGAACATGTGCTGATGTTACAAGAGCTGCAGAAAGTTAAACTCTGTATGAACATTGTATCCTGTTCCCCGAGAGCAATGGAACGCCCTTGAGGGTGTCTTCCTAGAGAATGCTGCTTTTTCTGAACAAAGATGTCACCACCATGACAGCTGTCAATGTTTCCATCATATGACTACCACATCTTGAGCACTGTGAATGAAGCTGAGAGGGACACAGACTGGGATGCCCAGTATAGATTTTTGTCTCCTTAGAAATTGAAACTGGTATATAAAAAACAAAACATAAAACTACCTGCTGTCTGTCAATGGCTGGGCCTAACACTTGAAATGATAGATCTTGTTAAGTAGGTGAGTCCTTTGAAAAGCTGAGAAAGCTGGTTTGCAAAAAGAAAGAAACAAATGCACAAGAAAATTGATATGCCAGTGACCATGTCAAAAGAGAGGGGTTTGGGAGAGAGTATGGAAATAGCAACTTGATTACCAATTATTTTCCGAATCCTAAGAACAGTCCATCCTACAACTTATTCTATGACCCTGTCCTTGAGTTCTGAGAGTTATTTTAGCTTGCTACTAATAATTATACTTAAAATAATAGCTTATCTTGATGCTTGCTATTAGTTGTAAAGAACAACAAGAATTTTTCTTCATAAAACACAAAGCTAGTCAAGCATTAGGCCAAGATTTTTGTTTCTCATAGCAAACAGCATTGTAAGTCCATATTACCAGCAGTTAACTTTCTTTCAGGTAAATCTACATGCAATTTGGATACTTCTTACATGGATTAAAATAAAAGCAGGGAGTAATCCTCTGCCTGCGGTGCCGGCACACCGGGTTCTAGTCCCGGTTGGGGTGCCGGATTCTGTCCCGGTTGCCCCTCTTCCAGGCCAGCTTTCTGCTTTGGCCCAGGAGTGCAGTGGAGGATGGCCCAAGTGCTTGGGCCCTGCACCCTCATGGGAGACCAGGAGAAGCACCTGGCTCCTGGCTTCAGATCAGCAGGGCGCGCCGGCCTCAGCGGCCATTGGAGGGTGAACCAACGGCAAAGGAAGACCTTTCTCTCTTGTCTCCCTCTCTCTCTCTCACTGTCCACTCTGCCTGTCAAAAAAAAAAAAAAAAAAAAAAAGAAAGAAAAAAGAAAAAAAAGAAAAGCAGGGAGATCAATCTAATGCATTCATTCCCTGCAGTGATTTGATTACCAGGGCCAATGGGTGAAGAAAAAAGGGAGGATGATTTACTATTTTAATGAGTGCTACCTCTGTCATTTACCAGCTATGTGGCCTTGGGCTGAATAATCAAAGGCTCAGTGAACTCAGCTCTTTGTTCTTAGGGAAATTAAATGCTAAAATACACACGAATATACTTTACAGATAACTTGGATAATAGGAAAAGCTTCAAATTTTAACTTATTTTAATTATTGCTTTATAAAATTTCTTTTCTCTCAGGATATTTTGGATGCTGACAGTATGCCTTTGAGACTACCCATTATTTAGGCTTGCCATGGAGGATCAATTTTGTTTCATATAGGCTAATAGAGTTTAAAACACATCTAGGTAATCTTGACCCAAGTGCTGTTTTATTTGCCTCTGTATCTGCAAATCTGCTTTGGAAAAATATATATTCTTTTGAATCTGAATTCAAAGGAAAGCACTTTATTTTTTTTTTTTTGAAAGTCTCTCTCAAGCACCTATCACTATGTCTTATAAACAGAAGGTTAAGAAGAGGAAGAAATATGGGTTTTACAAAGCTGATTACAATACTTCATAATTTAGGGTACATTTTTATATATGCTTTTAAAAACTTTGTAACTCCAAAGCTTTTGGACTGTAACTATCTAAGGGATGAATAATTGTGGGTATGTCTTCTAACCTCACAGCATCTAGTGCAACATCTTGCATAATTCAAACATCCAATCAATGCTTCTCACATAAATAAGTGTGTCAAGGTGACAGTCAAAATTCATTTTGAGGGGCCAGTGTTGTGGAGTAGTGAGTAAAGCTGCCGCCTGTGTTGCTGGTTCCTGTCCTAGCTGTTCCACTTCTGATATAGCTCCCTGCTCATAGCCTGGGAAAAGGCAGCAGAGTATGGTCCAAGTGTGTGGGCCCCTGCCACCCACACAGGAGACCTAGATGAAGCTCCTGGCTCTTGATTCAGCCTGGCCACGCGCTGGCTGTTGCAGCCATCTTGGGAATCAACCAGTAGATGGAAGGTCACCCTGTCTCTCCATCTGTCTTTAAAATACTGACTTTCAAAATAAATGAATAAATCTTAGAAAACTTCATTTTGAGATTTTGTAATATCTTATTTTTATTGTAGGATAAGAGTTTTCAAAGATAATTTATTCACAGGTTTAAACTTACATAAAACTGTGTGGAAGAAGAAATCTGTGAATGAGGATGTGGTGGTACTTAAAAGAGGAAGGAGTTTTCTTTAACTGTTTCCTCATTCACAGAGATTCACGTATCATAACAGTAAGGCTACCAATGATTTTAGAAATTTAAATAACACATAATATGCATAGTCAACAAAGTTCTTCATATACATAAAACTATTTAACCTTGATGTTTATATTGCAAATTATCAATTTTCGGTAGGACAACATGATTAAAAGCGTGTAGCACCTTCAGGAACACCTGGGGGAGTTCACTTTTTTTTTTTTTTTAAGATTTACTTATTCATTTGAAAGGCAGAGGCAGAGGCAGAGAGAGAGATCTTCCATCCACTGGTTCACTCCCCTGATGGCCACAAGGGCCAGAGCTGCACCAATCTGAACCCAGGAACCAGGATCTTCTTTTGGGTCTCCCACGTGGGTGTTCAGGGTCCATCTTCTACTGCTTTCCCAGGCCATAGCAGAGAGCTGGATCACAAATGGAACAGCCAGGGGCGGAGCCAAGATGGCGGAATAGTGAGGGCGCGCACCGAGAGTCCGGGAAAATTTAGTTTAATAAAAGGGGAGTTACGGTAGCCGCAGAAAAAAGAACCAGGAAAAAATTGCACGGGAATCGTGAATCGGAGGACCTACTGGGAGAACAAGGTCGCCCACCGCGCGCGCGGAAGCCAAGTCGCGGGACCCAGCCGCAGAAGCCCCAGTGCTCCAAGGGGAGTGCATGCCACACAGACAACAGCGGGGAGACTTGGGACGCTCCACACATCGGCGCTGGAAGGGGAGGTGAGCTCAATAACCCGAGACATTGGTGGGGAAACGGGGGTCAGAATCTAGAGGGGGGCCGGAAAGTGCAGCAAACTCACTACCTGAAAGAAGGAAAAAAAAAAGCTTCGGGGTTTCTCTTCCCCCTAACCTTGCAAAGGTTACAAGGCTGGAAGGCTAGAATTCCCAAGAGACAAAGAGCAGGCCTGCGCTCTGGATTTACATATCAATGGGGGAGAGCTAAGGAACTGAGTCACTAGTAGCCTAGGCAACCCAGTGGGAGTCCAGAGGAGCCAAAGACTGGAAGCTAAATACCATCAATTCTGCACAGCCTTGCCCTGCGGTGTTACTTACCCCCTGAATAAATAAAATAAATAAATAAATAAAAAGAGAGAGATTTACCACGCATAACCTGAGGGTGTCACCTTTGCACACCCTTAACCTGGAAGAACCAGGCAGAGCTCTCAGGCCGCACCCATCTCAAGCCTCCAAGGCTCCTCCAACAGCAGGCAGTCCACTTAACACGGACACAGTATAAATAAAAAAAAAAAAAAAAGAAAAGAAAAAAAAAAAAAACGCACAGTGACGCAAGAAGAATTAACTATGCCGAGTAACAAACACAGAAATAGAGGGAGCAAGATCAACAATGACACTATGATGCCTCCAAATAAGCAAAACACCCCAAGCCAAGAGTATGAAGATGATGAGATAGAAGAAATGCAAGATACGGATTTCAAAAAATTTATGATAAGAACATTTAGAAGTTTTCAAAAGCAAATCCTTGAACTACAGAAATCCTTAATGGACAAGATTGAAAATCTCTCTCGTGAAAACGAAATTTTAAGGAAGAGTCAAAATGAAACTCAGAAACTAGTAGAACAGGAAAGTGTTATAGTGAAGAGAAATCAAAATGAAATGAAGAGCTCAATAGATCAAATGACAAACACATTAGAAAGCCTTAAAAACAGAATGGGTGAAGCAGAAGAGAGAATATCGGACTTAGAAGATAGAGCACAGGAAAACATACAGTCAAACCAAAGAAAAGAAGAGGAAATTAGAAACCTAAAAAATATTGTTGGGAATCTACAGGATACTATCAAAAAAACCAACATTCGAGTTCTAGGAGTTCCTGAAGGCATGGAGAGAGAGAAAGGATTGGAAGGCCTTTTTAGTGAGATACTAGCAGAGAACTTTCCAGGTTTGGAGAAGGACAGAGATATCCTAGTACAGGAAGCTCATAGAACCCCCAATAAACATGACCAAAAGAGATCCTCACCACGACACGTGGTAATTAAACTTACCACAGTGAAACATAAAGAAAAGATCCTAAAATGTGCAAGAGAGAAACGTCAGATTACTCTCAGAGGATCTCCAATCAGACTCACAGCTGACTTCTCATCAGAAACCCTACAAGCTAGGAGGGAATGGCGAGACATAGCACAGGTGCTAAGAGAGAAAAATTGCCAGCCCAGAATATTATATCCTGCCAAGCTCTCATTTGTGAATGAAGGTGAAATAAAGACCTTTCATAGCAAACAGAAATTGAAAGACTTTGTGGCCACTCGTCCGGCCCTGCAAAAGATACTTAAAGATGTGCTACACTCAGAAACACAGAAACACGGCCATCAATATGAAAGAAGGGAAGGGAAGAACACCTACCAGTAAAAGAGCATGGGAAGCTCAAAGCATATACTAGAAAATATTTCCGGGAAAATGGCAGGGCAAAGTCACTACGTATCAATAGTCACATTGAACATTAATGGTCTAAATTCTTCAGTTAAAAGACACCGTTTAGCTGACTGGCTCACAGAACACAACCCAACTATTTGTTGCCTACAAGAAACACATCTCTCTAACAAAGAGGCATGCAGACTGAAAGTGAAAGGTTAGAAAAAGATATTCCATGCCAACAGAAACCAAAAAAAAGCAGGTGTAGCCATATTAATATCAGACAAAATAAACTTTAATACAAAAACTGTTAAGAGAGACAAAGAGGGACACTATATAATGATTAAGGGTTCAATTCAACAGGAAGATGTAACTATTATAAATGTATATGCACCTAATTACAGGGCACCGGTCTATTTAAAAGATATGTTAAGGGACTTAAAGGGAGATTTAGATTCCAATACAATAGTACTGGGGGACTTCAATACTCCACTCTCAGAAATAGACAGATCATCCGGACAGAAGATCAACAAGGAAACAGCAGATTTAAATGACACTATAGCCCAAATGGATCTAACAGATATATACAGAACTTTCAACCCTACATCTACATACTTCACATTCTTCTCAGCAGCGCATGGAACCTTCTCTAGGATTGACCACATACTAGGCCATAAAGCAAGTCTCAGCAAATTTAAAAGAATTAGAATCATACCATGCAGCTTCTCAGACCACAGCGGGATGAAGCTGGAAATTAGCAACTCAGGAAACCCCAGAAAGTATGCAAACACATGGAGACTGAACAACATGCTCCTGAATGAACACTGGGTCATTCAAGAAATCAAAAGAGAAATCAAAAACTTTCTGGAAGTAAATGAAGACAACAACACAACATATCAAAACTTATGGGATACAGCAAAAGCAGTATTGAGAGGCAAATTTATAGCAATAGGTGCCTATACCAAGAAATTGGAAAGGTACCAAATAAATGAGCTTTCAGCGCACCTCAAGGACCTAGAAAAACTGCAGCAAACCAAACCCAAATCTAGTAGGAGAAGAGAAATAATTAAAACCAGAGAAGAAATTAATAGGATTGAATCCAAAAAAACATTACAAAAAATCAGCCAAGCGAGAAGCTGGTTTTTTGAAAAAATAAACAAAATTGACACCCCATTGGCCCAACTAACTAAAAAAAGAAGAGAAAAGACCCAAATCAATAAAATCAGAGATGAAAAAGGAAACGTAACAACAGACACCACAGAAATAAAAAGAATCATCAGAAATTACTACAAGGACCTGTACGCCAGCAAACAGGAAAACCTATCAGAAATGGATAGATTCCTGGACACATGCAACCTACCTAAATTGAACCATGAAGACATCGAAAACCTAAATAGACCCATAACTGAAACAGAAATTGAAACAGTAATAAAGGCCCTCCCAACAAAGAAAAGCCCAGGACCAGATGGATTCACCGCTGAATTCTACCAGACATTTAAAGAAGAACTAATCCCATTTCTTCTCAAACTATTCAGAACAATCGAAAAAGAGGGAATCCTCCCAAATTCTTTCTATGAAGCCAGCATCACCTTAATCCCTAAGCCAGAGAAAGATGCAGCACTGAAAGAAAATTACAGACCAATATCCCTGATGAACATAGACGCAAAAATCCTCAATAAAATTCTGGCCAATAGAATACAACAACACATCAGGAAAATCATCCACCCAGACCAAGTGGGATTCATCCCTGGTATGCAGGGATGGTTCAACATTCGCAAATCAATCAATGTGATTCACCACATTAACAGACTGCAGAAGAAAAACCATATGATTATCTCAATTGATGCAGAGAAAGCATTTGATAAAATTCAACACCCTTTCATGATGAAAACTCTAAGCAAATTGGGTATAGAAGGAACATTCCTCAATATAATCAAAGCAATTTATAAAAAACCCACAGCCAGCATCCTATTGAATGGGGAAAAGTTGGAAGCATTTCCACTGAAATCTGGCACCAGGCAGGGATGCCCACTCTCACCACTGCTATTTAACATAGTTCTGGAAGTTTTAGCCAGAGCCATCAGACAAGAAAAAGAAATCAAAGGAATACAAATCAAGAAGGAAGAAGTCAAACTATCCCTCTTTGCAGACGATATGATTCTGTACTTAGAGGATCCAAAGAACTCTACTAAGAGACTATTGGAACTCATAGAGGAGTTTGGCAAAGTGGCAGGATATAAAATCAATGCACAAAAATCAACAGCCTTTGTATACACAAGCAATGCCATGACTGAGAAAGAGCTGCTAAGGTCAATCCCATTCACAATAGCTACAAAAACAATCAAATACCTTGGAATAAACTTAACCAAGGACGTTAAAGATCTCTACGATGAAAATTACAAAACCTTAAAGAAAGAAATAGAAGAGGATACCAAAAAATGGAAAAATCTTCCATGCTCATGGATTGGAAGAATCAACATCATCAAAATGTCCATTCTCCCAAAAGCAATTTATAGATTCAATGCAATCCCAATCAAGATACCAAAGACATTCTTCGCAGATCTAGAAAAAATGATGCTGAAATTCATATGGAGGCACAAGAGACCTCGAATAGCTAAAGCAATCTTGTACAACAAAAACAAAGCCGGAGGCATCACAATACCAGACTTCAGGACATACTACAGGGCAGTTGTAATCAAAACAGCATGGTACTGGTACAGAAACAGATGGATAGACCAATGGAACAGAATTGAAACACCAGAAATCAACCCAAACATCTACAGCCAACTTATATTTGATCAAGGATCTAAAACTAATTCCTGGAGCAAGGACAGTCTATTCAATAAATGGTGCTGGGAAAACTGGATTTCCACGTGCAGAATCATGAAGCAAGACCCCTACCTTACACCTTACACAAAAATCCACTCAACGTGGATTAAAGACCTAAATCTTCGTCCTGACACCATTAAGTTATTAGAGAACATTGGAGAAACCCTTCAAGATATTGGCACAGGCAAAGAATTTCTGGAAAAGACCCAGGAGGCACAGACAGTCAAAGCCAAAATCAACTATTGGGATTGCATCAAATTGAGAAGTTTCTGTACTGCAAAAGAAACAGTCAGGAGAGTGAAGAGACAACCGACAGAATGGGAAAACATATTTGCAAACTATGCAACAGATAAAGGGTTAATAAGCAGAATCTACAAAGAGATCAAGAAACTCCACAAAAACAAAACCAACAACCCACTTAAGAGATGGGCCAAGGACTTCAATAGACATTTTTCAAAAGAGGAAATCCAAATGGCCAACAGGCACATGAAAAAATGTTCAAGGTCACTAGCAATCAGGGAAATGCAAATCAAAACCACAATGAGGTTTCACCTCACCCCGGTTAGAATGGCTCACATACAGAAATCTACCAACAACAGATGCTGGCGAGGATGTGGGGAAAAAGGGACACTAACCCACTGTTGGTGGGAATGCAAACTGGTCAAGCCACTATGGAAATCAATCTGGAGATTCCTCAGAAACCTGAATATAACCCTACCATTCGACCCAGCCATCCCACTCCTTGGAATTTACCCAAAGGAGTTTAAATTGATAAACAAAAAAGCGGTCTGCACCCTAATGTTTATTGCAGCTCAATTCACAATAGCCAAGACCTGGAACCAACCTAAATGCCCATCAACGGTAGACTGGATAAAGAAATTATGGGATATGTATTCTTTAGAGTACTATACCGCAGTAAGAAACAACGAAATCCAGTCATTTGCAACAAAATGGAGGAATCTGGAACACATCATGCTGAGTGAAGTAAGCCAGTCCCAAAGGGACAAATACCATATGTTCTCCCTGATCGGTGACAACTGACTGAACACCAAAAAGGAAACCTCCTGAAGTGAAATGGACACTATGAGAAATGGTGACTTGATCAGCATAGCTCTGACTGCTAATGGACAACTTAATACATTATCCCTCATAGTATTTTTTTTTTGTCTGTTCTACTTAATATGACTGGTTTAATTCTGTAATTATCACACAGTTATTCTTAAGTATTGAAAATTAACCGAAATGTGATCCCTGTTAAACATAAGAGTGGGAATAAGAGAGGGAAGAGATGTATAATTTGGGACATGCTCGGGCTGACTTGCCCCAATTGGTAGAGTTGGAAACATACCAGGGGATTCCAATTCAATCCCATCAAGGTGGCATGTGCCAATGCCATCTCACTACTCCAAGTGATCAATTTCAGTTCACAATTGATCATAATGAAAGGACTAAGAGTCAAAGGGAGCACATAAACAAGTCTAGTATCTGCTAACACCAACCGATAGAATAAATAAAGGGGAGAGTGATCCAACATGGGAAGTGAGATACTCAGCAGACTCATAGAATGGCGGATGTCCTAAATAGCACTCTGGCCTCAGAATCAGCCCTAAAGGCACTCGGATCTGGCTGAAAAGCCCATGAGAGTATTTCAGGCATGGAAAGCCAAGACACTCTGGCAAAAAGACCTCTGTGAGTGAGATCCCAGTGGAAAGAACAGGTCTTCAAAGAGGGAGGTGCCTTTCTCTGAAGGGAGGAGAGAACCTCCACTTTGACTATGACCTTGTCTAAACAAGATAAGAGTCGGAGAACTCAAGGGGCTTCCATAGCCTTGGAAACTCAT
Organism: Oryctolagus cuniculus; assembly: GCF_051225735.1. Lineage (NCBI taxonomy): Eukaryota > Metazoa > Chordata > Mammalia > Lagomorpha > Leporidae > Oryctolagus > Oryctolagus cuniculus. The sequence continues at coordinate 55,531,655 of NC_142869.1, read as the reverse complement.
AACTGGTGCATAGGGAGATTACTGATGCCATAAACAGGAGTGTCAATTGGTAAAGTCAACAACAGGAGTCACTGTGCACTTACTCCTCATGTAGGATCTCGGTCCTTAACGTGCTGTACACTGAGGCTTAATGCTATAACGAGTACTCAAACAGTATATTTCACTTTGTGTTTCTATGGGGGTGCAAACGACTGAAATCTTTACTTAATGTACACTAAACTGATCTTCTGTAAAAAAAAAAAAAAAAAAAGAAAAAAAGAAAAAAATTTTCAATTCCCAACTTGACTCTCACTGGGATTAAACATGACAATAGGTCTGATCTGATTTCATCATCATTTTAAAAAAATCATCTATTATTTTTCACTTTATGTTTCTGTGTGGGAGCAAACTGTTGAAATACTTACTTAAGGTATACTAAGCTGATCTTCTGTATATTAAGATAATCGAAAATGAATCTTGATGTGAATGGAAGGGGAGAGGGAGTGGGAAAGGGGAGGGTTGTTGGTGGGAGGGACGGTATGGGGGGGGAAGCCATTGTAACCCATGAGTCGTACTTTGGAAATTTATATTCATTAAATAAAAGATAAAAAAAAAATAAAAAAATAAATTTATGTTTATAAAGTAAAAAAAAAAAAAAAAAAAAAAAAAAAAAAAACAAATGGAACAGCCAGGACATGAACTGGCACCCATAGGGGATGCCGGCACTGCAGGCAGCAGCTTTACTCTCTATGCCACAGCACCGGCCCAGGAGTTCACTTTTATCAGGGTAGCACAAAAGATACTTCAAAAGACCTCTCTAAATACATATTCCTTGTTACAAATTTGTTATGAAATTGCTGAGTTTCTAGATAGTATGATATCTGCAAAGAGTCACCCCACCACCATGGGAAGCTGAAGATCATGCAGCTACTGGCTATACCTGGACCTTCATAGCAATCACTTACAAACTTTGATTGGAATGGAAATGCCATTATGAGCTTTGCAGTCTGGAAAATAGAAACGTGGACAGAACTTTGTAAACTTGGAGTCTTCAGGGTTAAGATGAACATTGCCCTAGATCCTGACTGAAACATACAAATTACAATTAGGTAAAACGTAATCTCAATTTAGATTTTCTAAATCTTTGTGAACTTTTATCTTGCTAATAACACTCAGTGGAAAATCAGTTTTTTTTTTTTTCCCTAGTCCTCCAGGGTTCTATTTCTGTGACTGTATTTAGGGATTTCAACTAGTTTACTTTTATTGGCCTTTTTGAACCTAAGTTTCAAAGTTTTCAAAGTCATTAAGTATAATGAATAGTTAAGGCCTGTGTATCCATCATAAGTTTACCTAATTCTCAATTGTACATTTTCTAAGTGATACTATCCCTAAAAAATGAATAATTTCCAGTAAAGTCCATGTCTAGTCACAGAGTTAAAAAATAAATTTAAAAAACCGGGATACTCAGGATCAGACAAAGAGGAAATATTTTCCTCTAACCATTTTACCTGTTCATCTGCTCTCAAAGTAAAGCCACACTGTGTCTGTCCTTTCACCTGACAGCCTGTGGGCAATTCAGAGTCATTTTCGCCATAAGAGATTGTCACACTGATGCTATGAAGAGATAGAAAAGGGAATGATTGCCTTATTGCTGCTGCCCCTCCAACATCTTGGTTTTTGCTTTAGTGGCTGCAATGTGACTGACACACCTCCCAAAAGGCACTGAAGTGACCTTCACCTCAGCGAGTGGAGATTCAGTGCCTTGGAGCATGCTGTGTCGTTCTGCTCCAGAGGAGTCAGGGTCAGGCCAGCTTGTTGGAATGCGCTGTTCCTACAGGGATTTCTATTGCTAGAGAAATGAAATGGCTTTATTCCCAAGTTTGAACATTTCCTAATAATTTAAACTACTGCTCAGTGATCTGACACTTAAGAAGGAAAATACTCCTGATATTTGGGTGTAAATATACATCTGTGCATCAGTACATAAAAGCTGATTTTAAAAATAAGAACTCTGAATGGGGCAATGCAGAATACAATTGCTTTAGATGCTTCAGATGTCTTCCCTGGTTTATGCTTGTGTGTGTGTCTGTGTGTGTGTCTGTGTGTGTGTCTGTGTGTTGTGACTGTCAACTGAATTTTACTCTTTTCATGGTTTTTCTTTTTAATCATTGTCAGGATTTTTCTCACAGAACAAGAACATACAATTGCTTCTACATATCCTGCAACCACCAAAATTTGCTGTCTCAAAAGAAACACATGCACACACACATAGCTCTATCTATCTATCTATCTATCTATCTATCTAATAGTTAATCATGAATTTGCCCTGTTTTGACATTTCCTATTCAAAGCCATGATTCTTAAAGAACTAAACTGTGAAATTTGCTTTGAGAATGTGCAGGCTCCAGGCAAAAGAGTAGTACATTCTAGTATCTGAACTGATTCCAACTTTTGTAAACCTTCACCTAATCAATTTCAAGTCTTCTTCTTTGCTTTCCATCCTCCAATTGCTAAGGACTATTCTTGGTGTTGAAGGTCAGGCAAAAATCAGGAATAAAAACAAATATATTTCCTCTGCTTTATTTAAATATAATTGTGTGACTCTCCCCTCAAATGTTCAAAAATCACAAGAAAGAAATACACTTAATCTTAGAAGTTTCATTTTATGAATGACAATTAAGCACTTCTATGCAGAACAAAAAAGTTTGATCTATTTATGTTGTCATCATAAAAAACTTGATTTGTTTAAATCAAACTATAAGAAAATAAATTAGAATCAATGTTATGTGTTGTTTATTTTTATTGCTATTCACTTTTGGAAGCATATTTTTCTAATACTGTAGTAATAACTTGGTTGACATCAATTAAGTTATGTGCTTTATTTTATTATTTTATTTTTATTGCACTTTGTTAATAATGATTTAGCAAGTATATGTTCTAAGAATATGTGTACTTTGGGTACTAGCTTACATATTTATCATATTTAGATAAAGTTACACTTTGATTTAATGTAAAGAAGTTGAGACATTCTGTGAATTATTCACTAAAGAATTAAATATTTAAGAAGAAAATTGACTCAAAAAGATAAATATGTAATATTCAGGATTAATATATGTGAGAATTTGGGAACAGTGTTTCCTCAAAGTAAATTTTTTATTACCTTCTACTAATCCTGTCTATCTACTGAAAGGATGATTTTATAATATATTTCAAGATTCTCCTGGCATCTCTTGAAACTAAGATGTCAAGATTTCTGTTCTCTATGATAGGAGATGGACTGGGAATCGAGCAAAGAAACTTTCATTCTAGTTGAATGTTAGAACCATTCAAAGATGTATAAGTAGTAAACACAAGGTCAGGTACAGGTCTGTGGTACATTTCTCATGTTAGAATCTTTCTGGTTGATTATAATATGAGCCCAGGATTGAAAAGGAGGGTGGGCCAGTGCCGCGGCTCAATAGGCTAATCCTCCACCTAGCGGTGCCGGCACACCGGGTTCTAGTCCCGGTTGGGGCACCGGATTCTGTCCCAGTTGCCCCTCTTCCAGGCCAGCTCTCTGCTGTGGCCTGGGAAGGCAGTGGAGGATGGCCCAAGTGCTTGGGCCCTGCACCCCATGGGAGACCAGGAGAAGCACCTGGCTCCTGCCTTTGGATTAGCATGGTGCGCCAGCCGTGGCAGCCATTTGAGGGTGAACCAACAGCAAAAGGAAGACCTTTCTCTCTGTCTCTCTCTCTCACTGTCCACTCTTCCTGTCAAAAAAAATAAATAAAAATAAAAGAAAAGGAGGGTGACAATCAAAAGTCATGAGGCTCCTGTTTAAATTGCCACCAGATGACATGTTTGTATCCCTCTGTGATGCTGAGTACAAAGAAGAGCAAAAGTAAATTTCTTTTACCAGAACAATTGGTTCAAAAATACCATAAAGACAATAGAGACGCTAAGAGAATGAAGAGAGCAGCTAAGCAAGTGTGCTGTGATTTCCTCTCTCCAGGGAATGACCTAGAGAGAGTGTATTGCATTACAAAGACAGGGAGAAAGTAAGTATTCTAGAAAAAGAATATCTTTTAGGCTAATTGATTCCCAGCTATTTTGAATGCAGTCAATATATCAAACTGCATTTGGTGGTAGAATCTGTTTAAGCAAAGAGCTTTGCTAGTTGACCTATCCAAAATGCTGTGGCTAAGAATGCCGTCAATTTGCCAAGTAATTTCTTCTTACCCTCTTGAGGGGGACTCCGAAGGCAGTCAGTTTGAGAACAGGTGATCTTGTTAGGGTATGGATTCATGTAACTTGCCTGGGCCAATGAGCAGGTGGGATGCATAAGTAGACTCAGAGATATCCGTCTTGTCAGTAAGAGCTATTATGTAGATGAATTTGAGATACCTAAGGAAGGCTTCTGAGTACTCATCCAGAGCAGGAAAAAAGCATACAGTGGGATACACTAGCAATGTGGAGCAATGGAGGCAGCAAAGTGACTAGAGAAATTGAGTGTATGGACATTGGTTGCCAAAAAAACATGTAAACAGGAACCTACTACCCAACCCAGAGACTAAAAATAATGAGAAAGGACAAGAATAAACCCAAAATGAAATATATGCAGCAGTTATCCCCCAAAGACTTGTCATTAGGAAATTATCTATTTAAATAAGGTTCAGGGTAGTAGTCATATTCTACTACCCAGGTGTAGGCAGCTCAGGGAAATGGAAAGGTGATTTAAGAATATATAAAAGCATAAATATCTTTCCACATCTGCAATATAATATGCAGAAAATTTTCACGCGGATACATATTTTACTCATAGGTATTTCTTTTTTTTTTTTTTTTTTTTTGACAGGCAGAGTGGACAGTGAGAGAGAGAGACAGAGAGAAAGGTCTTCCTTTGCCGTTGGTTCACCCTCCAATGGCCGCTGCGGCTGGCGCGCTGCAACCGGCACACCACGCCGATCCGATGGCAGGAGCCAGGTACTTATCCTGGTCTCCCATGGGGTGCAGGGCCCAAGTACTTGGGCCATCCTCCACTGCACTCCCTGGCCACAGCAGAGAGCTGGCCTGGAAGAGGGGCAACCGGGACAGAACCGGCGCCCCGACCGGGACTAGAACCCGGTGTGCCGGCGCTGCAAGGCGGAGGATTAGCCTAGTGAGCCGCAGCGCCGGCCCACTCATAGGTATTTCTAATAATACAAATATGTCTTCATATTTTTCAAACTATAAAATTGACTAAACCCTATCCAAAATACCATAGTATTTTAAATTAAACTTGATAATGAATAAATAAAAATCAAACAGTTTAGGAATGTTTCACTCTATAAAACTTGCTTGATAATTTGAACATTATCTATGTTTAAGCATAAGACCAACTATCTCATTTAGAAGTTACCAACTAATACGTTAAACATAACTTATTTCAATAATCTGGATAACTTGAGAATAAATTATGCATATATTTCTACAAACAGAAAATACCTCATGAAATACTAAATGGAGAACAAGATAAGTATATGCATATATACATTGCAATGCATATGCATTCTTCCTTTATCCAGGAATATAAATAGATGCAGTCTTGGTCATTTGAAGCTGGAAATACTTCCAATAATTAGTATCTCCATGAGCAGCTTTTCTAAAGGAGAATTCTAGAAAAATTTAAATCACTGAAATTATATATAAAAATGGTTTCTTTATTATTATCACATCCTTTGATAGCAGAATAGAGTGATGTTTGCAACTCCATTTCAAATAAATATTTCCTTTCTTGCAATAACAGTTTTTCTTTTTGCCAAATGTTCAGCATCTCTGTGCTTTTCCAAATTGCCATAGATATGTTATTTTTTTTTTTTAATCTGGACTTTAGGGAAGCTACAAAATGGGTAATCAAATTGCAAACCATTGTGTCACCTGATGTCATCAATTCTTCATATGCTGAGATTGGTTTACATCATAGTAATCATTATTCTTTGAACAGACCATTTTTGAGATGTCATGAATCTTAGCCTGTTCTTTGCCACTGTAACAGAAGACCTGAGTCTGAGTTATTTATAGTGAATAGAAATATATTGGCTCACTATTGTGGAGGCTGATAGGTCCAAGATCAAAGGGTCAGTGTCTGACAGGGGTAATCTTGCTGTGTCATCCGGAGTCAGAAGGGCAAGAGACAGGAAGATAGGGCTGATCTTGCCCTTTTATAGCAGCATCAATCACACTCATAAGGGTGGAGCCCTTAGGACCTCATCACCAGTTAAAGGTCCCACATCATAGTGCTGTTGTCATAGCAATTAAATTTCAAAATGAGTTTTGGAGCAGACAAATATTCAGATGATAGCACCATGTATAATTATTGCACTATTGTTGTTTAGACCTCAAGGTGACTCTAACAATTGTATTATACGAAAGACAATAAGTAAGCTCAAAAAGCTTAGGTTGTTCTGATAGTTGTACCATGTAATCCCAGCAACTTTCAACTAACCACATCTTGCAAATATCACTCATAATGTCACTCTTTTTTTTTAACATTCCATAAGGTAAAACTGTTAATTTTGCTTACTCTTTTATCCTAAACATTTAATAGGCAGTCTAGCTCATGATGATATTTAATAAGTATTTATTGAAGAAACATATTAATGAATAAATGAAAAGATTATTGCTTGTTTTTAAGACAAAATGAATGGTCAGTGACAGATGAAGCAAGACGATTAGACACACGAAAGAGGCTTTGATCACAGCGGTGACTGTAGAGATGGAGATGTGTGGCTCTCCAGGAGGAATGCTTTCTGAGTGGCAGCAGCAAGACTTTGAATAGATTGGGTATTAGAGGCAAGGGGAGGAAATAACAATCTAATGCCAAGATTTCTGGCATGAATATCAGCTAGATAGATAGTGATGCCATATACTGAAACAGACAGTTCTGTCACAGGAGATGAATGGACCAAAACTATCTAGGTAGATAATGCTTTCTTTCTTTTAGTGCTCTCCATGTGTTTCTCTGAACAACATAAATTCATACTGCCAATGGAGCAGAAGTCCTTAGAGTTATATTTCAAGTTTTAACATATCTTCTAAATATTGACTCACTGAATCATCTTACTTTCATTTCTTCTCAGAGTATGTAACATATATAATTTCTATGTGATATCCAAATTTGATAATAAAAGCATACCAAATTTTATTTTAATGGTCATTGATTGATGTTTAAAGAGTAGTTCTCAAATTATGTTCTTAAAATTGTTGATGATATGCAATACCTGTAGACTTGTCAGAAATACAGAATTCTGTCCCCTGGTAGATTTCATGAATCAGAAATGCTGGGAATTTCTGGGGACCAATAATCTGTGTTTTATGCTATCAGATAATTGTCATGCAAGGTAATGATTGGAAACCACTGTTTTCAAACATTATGTCATGAGGGTGAGGGGTAACAGCATTGTGTTACAGTGGGTAAAGATACTACTTACAACACCAGCTACTAGGCTTCCAATCCAGCTTCCTGCTAATGCATCTGGGAAGGTAGCAGCAGATGGCCCAAGTACTTGGGACCCTTCCACCATGTGCAAAATCAGGATGGAGTTCTTGGGTCCTTGCTTCTGCCTGCCCCAGACCTGATTCTGGCAGCAATTTGGGTAATGAACCAGTGGATGCTGATGTGGAAGATGGATCTTTCTCTGAGTGTGTATGTTTGTGTGTGTGTGTGTGTGTATGTGTTTGTCACTCTATCCTTAAATAAATCTTTAAAAAATAGTGTGTCTGGGGCAGATGTTTGTTTCAGCAGACACTGTTTGGGATGCCCACATTCATGTCAGAGTGCATGATTCAAGTCCTGGATTCTTCATTTCTCCTCCTCCTCCTTCTCCTCCTCCTCCCCCTCCCCCCCACCCCTCCTTCTCCTCCTCCTCCTCCTTCCTTCCTCTCCTTTCCCTCCTCCTTCTCCACCTCCACCTCCTATCTAGAGAAAGCAAGGCAAAGCTATTGAGACATGGCATCAAACAAGGATGTGTTGAAGAACAATAAACTAAGAACAGACTACTTTCTTTGTATAAAATGTGCTATTTTAAAGTAAATTAGATAGTAATGAAATTAAAATGAAGACTATCAGAAAATAGAAAAGGTTAAAATACTTGATGATTTGCCATCTTATGTGTGTTTTAGAAGCACATGCGATTTCCTTCCTTGTCTTAGGAAAATGTTTATAATTTTGTTATATAAAATTCATTCAGCATCAAATGTACCTTGGAAAATATTTAAATACCATTATTTCACATTAAATTATGATGATTAGTACAGAAAAGTAATGATACAGTTTGCCTTGAGGAGTAAAGCAGGATTTCAAATGAAGTGATCCAGGGGTTGAACCGGACCTCCATGTCACTTCCCTCCACTCATTTTATTCCTCTGCTCAGTTACTGAAAATCAAACAAATAAGAGCTTTACATTCAGTGCCCAGTGAAAGCATATACGAATTTATTTTCATGATATGGCCTGCTGTGACCCTGTCTTCTGTAAGGCAGCCTTCCTCTCAGGTCCCTTGCTCACTGCAGTTTTCTCATCTCACTGTCTGTTAGTAAGCGTTCTGAGAATAAGAGCCTAACCCCAAAATGGGGTCTACAAATGGAAGAATTTTACCTGATTGCGTGCTACAGTGCTTACAGCTTGGACACCATTGTGGCAGAATTAAAGGGAACCAGAGTTTCTTCCAAATTCTAAGAACTGCCTGAAAAAATTGAGCAATGTTTCAGACCCTGGACCCTCAGAGATTGTGTTGTTATTGTTGTTAATTTCTTTTCTTGATTGGAGGAGTATGAAAAGAAGAGAAAATGACAGAATGGGTAGAATATGAGGGAAGAGAGTACCTATCCTCACTTCTTGGTAAATCATGTCACTCTCATCTACTACTTTTTGTTCAAAGGCCAATTTACATTTTATTATTTGTTATTTCTTTTCACATTTATTTCATTTAAAATGAAATGCGTATGTGCAAATGTATATGTAAAACTTTGAGATCTGATAAACATATTCATGTTTCTTTTTTATTTATTTATTTATTTTTTTTATTTTTTGACAGGCAGAGTGGACAGTGAGAGAGAGAGACAGAGAGAAAGGTCTTCCTTTTGCCGTTGGTTCACCTTCCAATGGCCGCCGCGGCCGGCGCGCTGCGGCCGGCGCACGGCGCTGATCCGATGGCAGGAGCCAGGAGCCAGGTGCTTTTCCTGGTCTCCCATGGGGTGCAGGGCCCAAGCACCTGGGCCATCCTCCACTGCACTCCCTGGCCACAGCAGAGAGCTGGCCTGGAAGAGGGGCAACCGGGACAGAATCCGGCGCCCCAACCGGGACTAGAACCCGGTGTGCCGGCGCCGCAAGGTGGAGGATTAGCCTATTCATGTTTCTTTTTAAAATTTTTTGCTTGAAAGGTAGAGCAATAAGCAAGAGCAAGAACAAGAGAGAGAGGGAGGGAGAGAGAGGGAGGGAGAAAGAAAGAGAGAGAGAGAGAGAAAGAGAGAGAGTGAGAAAGAGATCTTTCATCTACTGTTAGCTCCCTAAATGCTTGCAACAACCTGGGCTGGGTAAGGCTAAATTCAGGGGGCTAAAGTGAGGATCCCCCCTGGTCTCACAGGTCTGAACACTGAAGCCATCACCTCCCATCTCCCTGCTGCATTAGCTAGAAGTTGGCATGGAAGCAGAGGAGCTGGAATTTGAAATGGCACTCTAATATGGGATGCAGATGTCCCAAGCAAAGGGTGAACTCAGGGCACCACAACACCTGTCCCACTCCCACTCATGTTTCTTTTATTCAAATATCAAATCCTTTTTCCCTTCCATTTGCCATGTCTGTGTATGTTTTTAGATGAATACAACTTTTTTAAACCACTTTATTCAATCCATCATTGTCAATAGCATTTGAAATTTTTATACAATTTGCATAATAATCATTTTTTAATATTTATTTGTTATTTACTTGAAAGTCAGAGGGAGGGAGAGACAGAAAGATCTTCCATCCACTGACTCATGCCCCAAGATTGCCTTAATGGCCAGGGCTGGGTCAGGCCAAAGCCAGGAACATGAGCTTCATCCATGTCTCCAGTGTGGGTGGCAAGGACCCAAACACTTGGGACATTTTCTGCTGCTTTTCTCAGGCCATTAGCAGGGAGCTGGATTGGAAGTGGAGCAGCTGGACATCAATGGGAACCCATATGGGATACAGGCATTGTAGGTGTCTGCTTTACCCCACAATGCCTGCCCACTAACAAGCATTTTTATGGAGTGAAAATATCTCATCATGTACTATTTTTAAAAAAAGTTTACTTATGTATTTGAAAAGTAGGGAGAGAGAGAGAGAGAGAGAGAGAGAGAGAGAGAGAGGAGAGATCTTCTACCCACTGGTTCACACCTGAAAGGTCCCCCAAAACCAGCATCCAGGATCCAGGAACTCCATCTGGACCTACCGAGTAGATATCAGGGGACAAATTACTTGAGCCATGGTGTAGTATAAGGGTACTTATGTTCATGGAAATGTTCTTAGAAAAATGGAATTAAAAAATAAAATAAGTAGTTTTTTTCACAATATGCATTTTCCACCAACTTTTGAAAGACCCATCATGTGCCTGGATTTCAGACCCAACAAGACTGTTTGCCGCAATCCAAGGTGCAGATGAGAGTGATTTGAGAAATGGAATAGTGGTTTCCATGGTGAAGTGGGCAGATGTGCTGAAGGATTAGAATTTAGCTGTAAAAGGAAACTCAGCAAGGGCTTCAAGATTTTGTTTCTAAGTATGTAAGTGAATGATGCTGCAGAAAACTAAAAAGGATTTAGAATCAGGTATTTGGCTGTAGGTGTGTCAAAAGGTAGTTGCTTATCATAAACTTCAATAGAATGACTATGCAATTAGATGAAGTAGAGTTTAAAGCTATAAAAATGATCGCCATCTAGAAAGCAAGTGAAAAGCAAAATGAATCCTTAGTATTTCACACATTACCAGAGGCTAAGTGGCAGAGAAAATACATTAATGAGTATTAAGTTATGGTTTAACAGGAAAAAGAAGTTTTGGGATTCTATTGCACAGTATTGTGACTACAATTACTGCTAAAGTGCTGTATATTCCAGTATTTAAAAATTTCATAGATAGGACTTTGAATGTTTTAATGACAGGATATGTTGACTTTTTAAGGAGATAGATATACTTGCCCTAATGGGAAACTACATGATGTATACATGTATCAAAGCATCGCATGGTTTCCTACACACATGTACAATTTCTATGTGTTTATTAAAATTCTGTTATTTGCTTTTTAAAGACTTATTATGTTTATTTGAAAGGCAGAGTGATAGAGACAGACAGATAAAATATCTCTCATCCACTAGTTCATTCCCCAATGGCCTCAAACGGCCAGGACTGAGCCAGGCTTAAGTCAGGAATCCAAAGCTCCATTGGGTCTCCTGCACAAATGGAAGGGACTCAGGCCCTTGGGCCACCTTCCACTGCTTTCAGAGGCACATTAGCAGGGAGCTGGATCAGAAGTGGATCTATTATTTTTCACTTTATGTTTCTGTGTGGGAGCAAACTGTTGAAATCTTCACTTAATGTATGCTAAACTAATCTTCTGTATATAAAGAAAATCGAAAATGAATCCTCATGTGAATGGAAGGGGAGAGGGAGTGGGAAAGGGGAGGGTTGCGGGTGGGAGGGACGTTATGGGGGGGAAGCCATTGTAATCCATAAGCCGTACTTTGGAAATTTATATTCATTAAATAAAAGTTAAAAAAAAAAAAGAAGTGGAGCTACTGGGACTCCAACCGATAAGGACACCTGCACAGTTTGTGGCAGCTAAACCTGATGCTAACAACACTGACCCCTAAAAATTATTTTAAATTGATTTTTTAAAGTCAAGAAAGTGAAGAGATCGTAAATATAGATTGTGAACAAGTAGGGCATTGAGGAAGAGGGAAAACAAGACAATTGTCAGGGAGTAGGAGGGAGAAATTGGATCCAAGATAAAGATGGTGATTTTAGTTTTTATTTAGAAATATGAAGGAACTGACAAGAAAGGTTTTTCAAAGGAGTTAAACAGATACCTCACGCCAGTGAGTTTAAGCATGAATGCATAAGTGAAGTGACATTTCTGCTACTGTGAAGAACTTGTTTCTTAAAACTGAGTGCCCTAGATAGTATATGAGCAGCAACAGCAGAATGGAAACATGCAGAGGTTTTAGAGTCTACTAGCCTTGGAAAGATTGCCAGCAGCCAATTATGCAAAATAGTAAATATTCTGACCATTTATTTCCTAGTTTATGTTTGTAACTGTAACTACCCAACTTTTTACACTCCAGTTCATTTAAAGCCCAAATTTAAACTTTTTTTTTTTTTTTTTTTTTGACAGGCAGAGTGGGCAGTGAGAGAGAGAGACAGAGAGAAAGGTCTTCCTTTTGCCGTTGGTTCACCCTCCAATGGCCGCCACAGCCGGCACACTGCGGCCAGCACACTGTGCTGATCCGATGGCAGGAGCCAGGTACTTATCCTGGTCTCCCATGGGGTTCAGGGCCCAAGCACTTGGGCCATCCTCCACTGCACTCCCTGGCCACAGCAGAGAGCTGGCCTGGAAGAGGGGCAAATTTAAACATTTAAAGCCTAATTTAAACATCTCCAGTTTTTCTTTTGAAGTATCTCAAGGAAATGATATTTTAAAATCATCACTGCATCTCTGCCTAGTTCATGAACTGAAACAAAAATGAATAGATATTCAGAAAATTATTGAGTTTTAATACCAGGGTGATGAGAAACTGTGAAAACCTTCAGACTTTTTATTTTTTCTTTGATAAAGGTTAATAGCAATCATACAAAAAATAGAGGCAATCACTCTTAGATATTTTACTTCATTGATTTTTGTATAAAATGAATTTTTTCCTTAAAATTATCTTTAGCTTAAAATCACTTAATATTTTTATAATTCTTAATGTCTTCTATTATATCCAGTTTATTTTATTCATGCATAAATATATATTATAATATATACAATATAGAATATATAGTACGTTATAAAATATTATTACACCTTATTTTTTTTAATTTTATTTATCTGAAAGGCAGAGTTACAGACAGAGAGAGGGAGATACAGAAAGAGGTCTTCCATCTACTGGTGTATTTCCCAAATGGCCACAATGGCAAGGCTGGGCCAATCTTCTTCCAGGGGTCCAGCATAGGTGCAGGGGTCCAAGCACTTGGGCTATCTTCCAGACCATTAGCAAGGAGCCGGATCAGAATTGGAGCATCCAGGACTGGAACCTGTGCCCATAAGGCACTCATAGGCCAAGGCTTTACCCACTATGCCACAGCACTGACCCCTCTTATACCTTATATACTTACACATATTCAAGAAGCTTTGTACAACATTGTGAATACAACAACAAAAAATAGATGTAGGCTCATTTTATTCTATGTAGTTTTGTTTAATTGATGCATAGTAATTTATTCTGTGATGGATAATCTTTGAATATGAAAAGTAGATTCAGAATGGTTAGCAAGAGCCCGTAGTATTGAGTTCATATTCTTCTATAGTAGAGATTTAGCTATAAATCCCTCCTATTTCTTATCATTTAATAATATAGTTGAATACTAAGATCAGTATCAATTTTTAAATGTCTTGTTTATATATTAATAAAATCTTAATGAGTTCAAGATGTGCTGTATATTGCAAGAAAATAAAAGTGTATTTCCTGGTTACATGTATGATTTGTAGTGAAATAAAAGATAATTAAACATCTGTTAATATAACTCATTAACCTTTATTTGATGAAAGGATATGCTAAGCCCCATACTACTGAGAAAAATAAATAGTATATATTTGATAACTATCCATATTACTATGTAAACATCCAATTTCAAAATTTGAATGCTACATAAGCTGTATTATATGAATATTGTATCTACTTCAGCTTTTAATGCATATATTATAATTATTTTTTTATATTTTTTTAACTTTTATTTAATGAATATAAATTTCCAAAGTACGACTTATGGATTACAATGGCTTCCCCCCAATACCGTCCCTCCCACCCACAACCCTCCCCTTTCCCATTCCCTCTCCCCTTCCATTCACATCTGTGGGGAGCAACTGGGAGCAACTCGGACTAGACTAAGTTACTGGAATTAAGACTTATTCTATGCATCTGCTCTCCCACAATATGGCGCTGGGAGAGGAGGAAACAGTTTCTACGCAGCTGCCTCTTGCCAACTTGAGTGATGACCTCCAGGAGCTGATCGTGCTCCTGATTGGAGGAGAGCAGCGTACTCGGCGTGTGGGCAGCCGAGTTGGGATTGGCGGAAGAGGACTATAAAGGAGGAGAGAGACAACATGCACCAGGAACATCTAAGGGGAACATCTGAAGGAACACCTGTGCAGCCCCCGAGAGAGCCGGCCGGCGGTGTGCCGCTCCCCTGCGGAATGGGGAAAGTGGCCAGGGGGAACCGCCCTTCCACGGAGGTGGAAGGGACAGTAGCCAACCCGGGAAGAACCAGCAGCAAACCCGGGGAGGGCCGAGCAGACAAAAGAACAGCGCAGGGTCCTGTGTCGTTCCTCCATGAAGAGTGGGAGCGACACATCAAGATTCATTTTCGATTATCTTAATATACAGAAGATCAGCTTAGTATACATTAAGTAAGGATTTCAACAGTTTGCTCCCACACAGAAACATAAAGTGGAAAATAATAGATGATTTTTTTTAAATGATGATGAAATCAGATCAGACCTATTGTCATGTTTAATCCCAGTAATCCCAGTGAGAGTCAAGTTGGGAATTGATAATTTCTTTCCTTTTTTTTTTTTTTTTTTTTTTTTTTACAGAAGATCAGTTTAGTATACATTAAGTAAAGATTTCAACAGTTTGCACCCCCATAGAAACACAAAGTGAAATATATTGTTTGAGTACTCGTTATAGCATTAAATCTCAATGCACAGCACATTAAGGACAGAGATCCTACATGAGGAGTAAGTGCACAGTGACTCCTGTTGTTGACTTTACCAATTGACACTCCTGTCTATGGCATCAGTAATCTCCCTATGCACCAGTCATGAGTTTCTAAGGCTATGGAAGCCCTCTGAGTTCTCCAACTCTTATCTTGTTTAGACAAGGTCATAGTCAAAGTGGAGGTTCTCTCCTCCCTTCAGAGAAAGGTACCTCCTTCTTTGAAGACCTGTTCTTTCCACTGGGATCTCACTCACAGAGATCTTTTGCCAGAGTGTCTTGGCTTTCCATGCCTGAAATTCTCTCATGGGCTTTTCAGCCAGATCCGAATGCCATTAGGGCTGATTCTGAGGCCAGAGTGCTATTTAGGACATCTGCCATTCTATGAGTCTGCTGAGTATCTCACTTCCCATGTTGGATCACTCTCCCCTTTATTTATTCTATTGGTTAGTGTTAGCAGGTACTAGACTGGTTTATGTGCTCCCTTTGACTCTTAGTCCTTTCATTAGGATCAATTGTGAACTGAAATTGATCACTTGGACTAGTGAGATGGCATTGGTACAAGCCACCTTGATGGGATTGAATTGGAATCCCCTGGTATGTTTCCAACTCTACCATTTGGGGCAAGTCAGCTTGAGAATGTCCCAAATTATACATCTCTTCCCTCTCTTATTCCCACTCTTATGTTTAACAGGGATCACATTTCAGTTAATTTTCAACACTTAAGAATAACTGTGTATTAATTACAGAATTAAACCAATCATATTAAGTAGAACAGACAATAAAACTACTAAGAGGGATAATGTACTAAGTTGTTCATCAACAGTCAGGGCTATGCTGATCAAGTCACCGTTTCCCATAGTGTCCATTTCACTTCAACAAGTTTCCTTTTTGGTGTTCAGTCAGTTGTCACCGATCAGGGAGAACATATGGTATTTGTCCCTTTGGGACTGGCTTATTTCACTCAGCATGATGTGTTCCAGATTCCTCCATTTTGTTGCAAATGACTGGATTTCGTTGTTTCTTACTGCGGTATAGTATTCTAGAGAGTACGTATCCCATAATTTCTTTATCCAGTCTACCATTGATGGGCATTTAGGTTGGTTCCAGGTCTTAGCTATTGTGAATTGTGCTGCAATAAACATTAGGGTGCAGACCGCTTTTTTGTTTGCCAAGTTAAATTCCTTTGGGTAAATTCCAAGGAGTGGGATGGCTGGGTAGAATTGTAGGGTTATATTCAGGTTTCTGAGGAATCTCCAGACTGACTTCCCTAGTGGCTTGACCAGTTTGCATTGTCCCTTTTTCCCCACATCCTCGCCAGCATCTGTTGTTGGTAGATTTCTGCATGTGAGCCATTCTAACCCGGGTGAGGTGAAACCTCATTGTGGTTTTGATTTGCATTTCCCTGATTGCTAATGACCTTGAACATTTTTTCATGTGCCTGTTGGCCATTTGGATTTCCTCTTTTGAAAAATGTCTATTGAGGTCCTTGGCCCATCTCTTAAGTGGGTTGTTTGTTTTGATGTTGTGGAGTTTCTTGATCTCTTTGTAGATTCTGGTTATTAACCCTTTATCTGTTGCATAGTTTGCAAATATGTTTTCCCGTTCTGTCGGTTGTCTCTTCACTCTCCTGACTGTTTCTTTTGAAATACAGAAACTTCTCAATTTGATGCAATCCCAATAGTTGATTTTGGCTTTGACTGCCTGTGCCTCCCGGGTCTTTTCCAGAAATTCTTTGCCTGTGCTAATATCTTGAAAGGTTTCTCCAATGTTCTCTAGTAACTTGATGGTGTCAGGTCGTAGATTTAGGTCTTTAATCCATGTTGAGTGGATTTTTGTGTAAGGCGTAAGGTAGGGGTCTTGCTTCATGATTCTGCACGTGGAAATCCAATTTTCCCAGCACCATTTATTGAATAGACTGTCCTTGCTCCAGGAATTAGTTTTAGATCCTTGATCAAATATAAGTTGGCTGTAGATGTTTGGGTTGATTTCTGGTGTTTCAATTCTGTTCCATTGGTCTATCCTTCTGTTTCTGTACCAGTACCATGCTGTTTTGATTACAACTGCCCTGTAGTATGTTTTGAAATCTGGTATTGTGATGCCTCCGGCTTTGTTTTTGTTGTACAAGATTGCTTTAGCTATTCGAGGTCTCTTTTGCCTCCATATAAATTTCAGCACCATTTTTTCCAGATCTGAGAAGAAGGTCTTTGGTATCTTGATTGGTATTGCATTGAATCTATAAATTGCTTTTGGGAGAATGGACATTTTGATGATATTGATTCTTCCAATCCATGAGCATGGAAGGTTTTTCCATTTTATATTATAATTATTACCACTTTAGTCATCTATACTCTTTTAAAATGATTTATTCGTATATTTCACTGACCTTTAACATCTTTCTATTCTGTTGTTGGAATGTAAATTAACCCCCTTCTAATTCCTACTTTATTTTCTGCTTATTTTGAAAACACAGGTATTTTTAAATTTTAATTTTCTTAGTTTTTACTTATTTTACCTGATATAAATTGGACATATTTATTGAATATCATGTGATGTTTCAACAAATGTATACATCATGTAATCTTCAAATCAGGGTAAGCATATCTATTTCCTCATATCATGTCTCTGTGGTAGAAAATCCTAGCTGTTTAAAAAAATATACAGAACATTATTTTTAGCTATAGTCATCCAACAGAATCTCAAAAGTTTTTTCTCCTATCTATCTATAATTTACACACATTAATTAAATTTTCCTCCTCTCTGTCTCCCTTCTACTCTCCCCAGTCTCTGGAAACCACCATTGTACTTTCAACTTCTATGAGATCAACTTTTTTAGATTCCATATGTTAGTGAGAGCTTGTGGTATTTAGTACTTGTCTTTCTGTAACTGACTTTCTTCCCTTAACATAATGACTTCCAGTCAATATTGAGTTTTATGATATATTGAGATACTATATTCGTGTATTGATAAAGTTATAATATATGTTAATCTAACATTTCATTTAAAATAAAAAGTTAAGATGTACTTAGATTCTTTTTTTTTTTTTTTAAGCTGGCTCTTTTTTTTTTTTAACTTTTATTTAATGAATATACGTTTCCAAAGTACGAATAATGGATTACTATGGCTTCCCCCCCATACCGTCCCTCCCACCCACAACCCTCCCCTTTCCCACTCCCTCTCACCTTCCATTCACATCAAGATTCATTTTCGATTATCTTAATATACAGAAGATCAGCTTAGTATACATTAAGTAAGGATTTCAACAGTTTGCTCCCACACAGAAACATAAAGTGAAAAATAATAGATGATTTTTTTTAATGATGATGAAATCAGATCAGACCTATTGTCATGTTTAATCCCAGTGAGAGTCAAGTTGGGAGTTGATAGTTTCTTTTCTTTTCTTTTCTTTTTTTTTTTTTTTTTTTTTTTTTTTTTTTTTACAGAGGATCAGTTTAGTATGCATTAAGTAAAGATTTCAACAGTTTGCACCCCCATAGAAACACAAAGTGAAATATATTATTTGAGTACTCGTTATAGCATTAAATCTCAATGCACAGCACATTAAGGACAGAGATCCTACATGAGGAGTAAGTGCACAGTGACTCCTGTTGTTGACTTTACCAATTGACACTCCTGTCTATGGCATCAGTAATCTCCCTATGCTCCAGTCATGAGTTTCCAAGGCTATGGAAGCCCCTTGAGTTCTCCGACTCTTATCTTGTTTAGACAAGGTCATAGTCAAAGTGGAGGTTCTCTCCTCCCTTCAGAGAAAGGTACCTCCTTCTTTGAAGACCTGTTCTTTCCACTGAGATCTCACTCACCGAGATCTTTTGCCAGAGTGTCTTGGCTTTCCATGCCTGAAATACTCTCATGGGCTTTTCAGCCAGATCTGAATGCCTTTAGGGCTGATTCTGAGGCCAGAGTGCTATTTAGGGCATCTGCCATTCTATGAGTCTGCTGAGTATCTCACTTCCCATGTTGGATCACTCTCCCCTTTATTTATTCTATTGGTTAGTGTTAGCAGGTACTAGACTTGCTTATGTGCTCCCTTTGACTCTTAGTCCTTTCATTATGATCAATTGCGAACTGAAATTGATCACTTGGACTAGTGAGATGGCATTGGTACATGCCACCTTGATGGGATTAAATTGGAGTCCCCTGGTATGTTTCTAACTCTACCATTTGGGGCAAGTCAGCTTGAGCATGTCCCAAATTATATATCTCTTCCCTCTCTTATTCCTACTCTTATGTTTAACAGGGATCACATTTCAGTTAAATTTCAACACGTAAGAATAACTGTGTATTAATTACAGAATTAAATCAGTCATATTAAGTAGAACAGACAAAAAAACTACTAAGAGGGATAATGTATTAAGTTGTTCATTAACAGTCAGGGCTATGCTGATCAAGTCACCGTTTCCCATAGTGTCCCTTTCACTTCAACAAGTTTCCTTTTTGGTGTTCAGTCAGTTGTCACCGATCAGGGAGAACATATGGTATTTGTCCCTTTGGGACTGGCTTATTTCACTCAGCATGATGTGTTCCAGATTCCTCCATTTTGTTGCAAATGACTGGATTTCGTTGTTTCTTACTGCAGTATAGTATTCTAAAGAGTACATATCCCATAATTTCTTTATCCAGTCTACCGCTGATGGGCATTTAGGTTGGTTCCAGGTCTTAGCAATTGTGAATTGTGCTGCAATAAACATTAGGCTGCAGACCGCTTTTTTGTTTGCCAATTTAAATTCCTTTGGGTAAATTCCAAGGAGTGGGATGGCTGGGTCGAACGGTAGGGTTATCTTCAGGTTTCTGAGGAATCTCCAGACTGATTTCCATAGTGGCTTGACCAGTTTGCATTCCCACCAACAGTGGGAATGCAACAACACATCAGAAAGATCATCCACCCAGACCAAGTGGGATTTATCCCTGGTATGCAGGGATGGTTTAATGTGCGCAAGACAATCAATGTGATACACCACATTAACAGACTGCAGAAGAAAAACCATATGATTCTCTCAATAGATGCCGAGAAAGCATTTGATAAAATACAACACCCGTTCATGATGAAAACTCTAAGCAAACTGGGTTTGGAAGGAACATTCCTCAATACAATCAAAGCAATCTATGAAAAACCCACAGCCAACATCCTATTGAATGGGGAAAAGTTGGAAGCATTTCCACTGAGATCTGGGACCAGACAGGGATGTCCACTCTCACCACTGCTATTCAATATAGTTCTGGAGGTTCTAGCCAGAGCTATTAGGCAAGAAAAAGAAATTAAAGGGATACAAATTGGGAAGGAAGAACTCAAACTATCCCTCTTTGCAGATGACATGATTCTTTATTTAGGGGACCCAAAGAACTCTACCAAGAGACTATTGGAACTCATAGAAGAGTTTGGCAAAGTAGCAGGGTATAAAATCAATGCACAAAAATCAACAGCCTTTGTATACACAGACAATGCCATGGCTGAGGAAGAAATTCTAAGATCAATCCCATTCACAATAGCTACAAAAACAATCAAATACCTTGGAATAAACTTAACCAAGGACGTTAAAGATCTCTACGATGAAAATTACAAAACCTTAAAGAAAGAAATAGAAGAGGATACCAAGAAATGGAAAAATCTTCCATGCTCATGGATTGGAAGAATCAATATCATCAAAATGTCCATTCTCCCAAAAGCAATTTACAGATTCAATGCAATACCAATCAAGATACCGAAGACCTTCTTCTCAGATCTGGAAAAATTGGTGCTGAAATTTATATGGAGGCACAAGAGACCTCGAATAGCTAAAGCAATCTTGTACAACAAAAACGAAGCTGGAGGCATCACAATACCAGATTTCAGGACATACTACAGGGCAGTTGTAATCAAAACAGCATGGTACTGGTACAGAAACAGAAGGATAGACCAATGGAACAGAATTGAAATACCAGAAATCAACCCAAACATCTACAGCCAACTTATATTTGATCAAGGATCTAAAACTAATTCCTGGAGCAAGGACAGTCTATTCAATAAATGGTGCTGGGAAAACTGGATTTCCACGTGCAGAATCATGAAGCAAGACCCCTACCTTACACCTTACACAAAAATCCACTCAACATGGATCAAAGACCTAAATCTACGACCTGACACCATCAAGTTACTAGAGAACATTGGAGAAACCCTTCAAGATATTGGCACAGGCAAAGAGTTTCTGGAAAAGACCCGGGAGGCACAGGCAGTCAAAGCCAAAATTAACTATTGGGATTGCATCAAATTGAGAAGTTTCTGTACTGCAAAAGAAACAGTCAGGAGAGTGAAGAGACAACCGTCAGAATGGGAAAAAATATTTGCAAACTATGCAACAGATAAAGGGTTAATAACCAGAATCTACAAAGAGATCAAGAAACTCCACAAAAACAAAACCAACAACCCAATTAAGAGATGGGCCAAGGACCTCAATAGACATTTTTCAAAAGAGGAAATCCAAATGGCCAACAGACACATGAAAAAATGTTCAAGGTCATTAGCAATCAGAGAAATGCAAATCAAAACCACAATGAGGTTCCACCTCACCCCGGTTAGAATGGCTCACATTCAGAAATCTACCAACAACAGATGCTGGCGAGGATGTGGGGAAAAAGGGACACTAACCCACTGTTGGTGGGAATGCAAACTGGTCAAGCCACTATGGAAATCAGTCTGGAGATTCCTCAGAAACCTGAAGATAACCCTACCGTAC